>NC_137688.1:62275465-62285465 GCF_963989245.1 Nansenia antarctica | reverse complement strand
CGGACCAGGGGGAGGAGGGTAATCCCACGTACAGTATGTGTGTGTGTGTGTGTGTGTGTGTGGGTGTGGGTGTGGGTGTGTGGCTGTGTGTGTGTGTGTGTGGGTGTGGGTGTGTGTGTGTGTGTGTGTGTGTGTGTGTGTGTGTGTGTGTGTGTGTGTGTGTGGGTGTGCGTGGGCGTGGGCGTGGGCGTGGGCGTGGGTGTGGGTGTGGGTGTGGGTGTGCGTGTGCGTGTGCGTGTGTGTGGGTGTGTGTTTGATACCGTTCCTCATTCCGTTCCATGCTTCACGATGGGCCAGTCCTCCGATTTCTACATCCGCCAGCCTCCCCTGATTTGAAGGCTTCAGGCCTGAGTGTTTACACATGACTGTCAAGACTAAGTGACTGAAAATGTGAAATAATTGAGTGTTATTCACAGAGCTGCATGTTAACATGTTAACACAACACTGTACTGTGTACACACTGAAAAACATGATTCTGTTAAAGACTCCTGAACAGTAAAGTATAATTATACACAACTTTAACCACAGAAGACTGAAACTAATAAACACATTAGATTAACTAGCTAACACTGTGTGAGTGTGTGAGTGTGTGAGTGTGTGTGTGTGTGTGAGGTGTGTGTGTGTGTGTGTGAGTGAGGTGTGCGCCGTGTGTGTGCGCGCATGTCTGTGAGATGTGTGTGTGTGTGTGAAGTGTGTGTGTTTGCGTATGTGTGCATTCTGTATGTGTCCATATGTGTGTGTGTGTGTGTGTGTGTGCGTGTATGTGTGTGTGTTGCGTCGGGTGTGTGACGTGTGTGTATGCATGTGCGCACGAGGTGTGTGTGTATGATCATGTGTGTGGTGTGTGTTTATGATCATGTGTGTGTGTGTGTGTGTGTGTGTGTGTGTGTGTGTGTGTATGATCGTGTGTGTGTGTGTGTGTGTGTATGATCGTGTGTGTGTGTGTGTGTGTGTATGATCATGTGTGTGGTGTGTGTTTATGATCATGTGTGTGTGTCCGTGTGTGTGTGTGTGTGTGTGTGTCTCACGTATTCCTTCTCTCTGCTGTGTTTCTCTGTGGTCTCCTGCAGAAGCACGTTGGCCTGCTCCAGCTTGGCCTCACACAGCTTCTGCTGCAGGTCGCGGTGGTGGAAGATCTTCTCCAGACTCTGGGGGGGGGGGGGGGGGAGAGGTGGGAGGGAGGGGGGAGGGGAGGGGTAGACAGGGTGAGATAATTGTTTCTGAATTCCAATTGACCCCTAGCCCCCACCCCTAAGACACCCACCACCAGGACATGACCTCATCAATAGGACCATATCTGGGCCCAATCCCGATTCCCTTTTCTACCCCTATGGCTCGTTTTCGAGTGTGACTCGATTTCAAGCCAAGGCCTTCGAACAGAGCCACAAGCCGTCGGGGTTGAAATCTACCCCTATGAAATGGGACAACCCTTCAAGACTGATTACGTCATCAGTAGTATCGTAGAAAAGCATTGACGCTCGCGACTCATTCACAACTTCACTTTTACGCCATCAATCGATCAAACAAGTCATCAAATAAAAAAGAACAATGCTTCATTATCAGACCATGACAGAATAACGGCGCTCTAACCTGTATGAAACCTGTGCTCCTACCCTGCCAGTCTGCACTGATTTAAGACAACAGTGCAACAACTTCGCGGCTGAACTTTAGTTAAATTTACGGCGTCATATAACATCAATGGGAAACATGGAAAAATGCATGAGTTACATATTTAATTTTATGACGTTCCGAAATCCGAAGTGACAGGAACGCTGGAGAAACAGCCTCTGTCCACTGCATTAATTAACTACGTGTCCTTGATGAGTCTCCCGCTCACTGCACTGTGACATCACAATGTCCTATGACGTAATATGCCACTACAAAAGCCGCTGATAGCCGTCCTGTCGTCAGTCACAACTATGAAATAAGTTGAAGGACATTTCACAGCTGGAGTTAACCACGGTTAAACCAGACTGACTGAGTATAGACCAAGAAAAACGATGGACCAAGACATGGTAAGGTCTTATGCTAACATTGACAGAACAAGCCTTTTGCTGCCTTCTGACTGATTATCATTAATACTTTTTTATGCGATGCCATCTGAAGCTACTTTGACTTCACGTAGTGAAGTTGACCAGAATGTGAGGTGTGTGTGTGTGTGTGTGTATGGTGTGTGTGAATGTGAGGTGTGTGTGTATGGTGTGTGTGAATGTGAGGTGTGTGTGAATGTGAGGTGTGTGTGTGTGTATGGTGTGTGTGAATGTGAGGTGTGTGTGAATGTGAGGTGTGTGTGTATGGTCTGTGTGAATGTGAGGTGTGTGTGTGTGTGTGTGTGTGTGTGTGTGTGTGTGTGTGTGTGTGTGTGTGTGTGTGTGAGGTGTGTGTATGTGAATGTGAGGTGTGTGTGAATGTGTATCTGAACTCTGTTGTGTTGCAGGTGAAGAGTAGTGGCAGTAGGGCCAAGAAGAGCTTCAAGAGCTCTAAGAAGAGCGCCAGGTGGGCCAGGAAGGGCACCAAGCACTCTGTGAAGAGCTCCAACACTGATGCAGGTGAGAGGGTTTTCTGTTGACTTCTCCCTGTAGAGTCCCTATGTTGATTATTTGCAAAGACTTGTTTGATAAGAAGTAAAAAATGCCTTTCATCCCATTAAACATCCAATATCCACATGCTACCATTCATTATGAACGCATGGCCATACATATCAGTGTGAATGTAAGGCCTAGAAATGGCTCCATCATGCTATACTAGTGTGAATATTGTAACACAACCATTGATTGTCTTAATGTACTACAGACTATTTCCTAGGTGGCAATAAAACCCCAGAATCCTCTGTTTGTTTCTTTTAGCTCGCGCTGAGACGTCCTCCTCAGCCGGAGCGAAGGACAAGTATGAGGACAGAGCGGCAGTCATCAGGCTGCTGGAGGAGGAGGGGCCGGGGGGGGCTGGGTGGTTAAACACCAACATCGATCAGGACCGCCTCCCCACCCTGATCACATTCATGAAGTGTCTCACTGATGAGTAAGGATTATGTGCTCTACTGTATCTATGCTCCCTATGTTTCAATACACATTATTCAATAATCAATAATATTATTATTATTATTATTATTATTATTATTATGTTTCAATACACACCCAATATTTCGTGACATTAGAATTATACGGTTCTATCTCCATTTTTGTCAAAATTGAGTTTTTTTACATAATCTGATCCATTAGGTGTTTATTAATGCCTGTGTGGTGTTATTTTTAAAATGTTGACATTTTTGAGTTAGTAATTAATAAAATACAAAGGTTCCATCTCACAAAACATAATGGAATGTAAAAACTTTGACGCTCAATATCTCTGAACTTCCCTAAACGGAGATAGAACCTTATCATTCTAAGCTCACGATTTCGCACCCTGCGCATAAACAGCACAACAAGTGTAAGCCAAGACCAAATAATTGAAAACTTTGACTTGTTTCTTCACCAGGCAGTGGATGGTGATCCATGACTGCATGAGAGACCCGGTAAGTGTATTTTATGTGTTATTATTTTACTTTAGAGTTAGCAGGCATACCATACCAGTCATTATGGTATAACTCCTATTTTAGAAACTCTACACGGCTTCCTGTTAAGTTCAGAATAGATTTCAAGATCCTTCTGCTTGTTTATAAAGCTCTCACTGGCACAGCACCAGAATATTTGAAAGACCTTTTGCTAGCATATCAGCCCAATAGAGCTCTCAGGTCTTCTGACGCTGGTTTTCTCTGTGTACCACATGCACAAAAGAAGAGATTTGGTGAGGCTGCATTCTCATTTTATGCACCCAAATTGTGGAATGCACTGCCAGTTTACATTAGGGATGCAACTTCAGCAAATATGTCAAGACTAAAAACCCATCTTTTTAATATTGCCTTTAAATGACTAAATAATTAAATTAAGATTATAAAAACCCATCCTTTTAATATTGCCTTTAAATTACAAAATAATTAAATTAAGATTATTATAATGATTAAAGCACTTTGAGCTGCAACGTTTGCAGGAAAAGCGCTATACAAATAAAGTTATTATTATTATTATTATTATTATTGTTTGTGTTGAATCAGTGAATCGAAATGATTATCTTCTTTAAGCTGAACAACTAATCCTTCACTCTCTTTTGAATGAACACAGATGACCAAGGCGCAGCTTGAAGTCACGGGCCAGAAGATAGTAAAACTGATCTCCAACGCGGTCATAGAGGTCATCCTCCCTACTCTACAGCGTGTCATAAAGCTGAATGAGGCCAGTGGATCACCCCCCCATCATGAGGCCAGTGGATCACCCCCCCTGGATGATCCACTCCGGGTCCTCTTTGGGATCACCGAGGACACCGTCCTCCAATCACTGGGCTCGATCTCCTCTAGCTCCTTTGATTCGACCAGACCTGTGGTGAGAGACGTCCTGGAGCATTTGAACTCTGACGTTGCCTTGATAATTTCAAGGCCAGGTACGTCTGCCCCTAAAGACTTCGATAAGGAGCGCTCCCTGTGCGCGGCGACTTGGAGGATGATGCGCGGGGTGACCATCAAGCTCCAGGAATGTGGGATCTACAAACCAGTGGTGCCACAGACTAAGGCCATGACCCATATGACCGACCTGGGGCCAATGACGGCCGACATCATGACTGCCATCGTTGAGACGGTGGAGTCATGCAGCTCAGCTGATCAGGAGGGCGTGCAGGGAGCAGCTGACATGCTCAGAGAGATAGCAAAGAAGATCAGCAGGATCAGCTCTGTCTCTGATCAGGAGGCATCCTCTGCCGGAGCGCCGCATAGACGCGTGTCCTCCTCTTCCAGTGTGGGACGACACCTCAGGATTATTAAGAGTGAGGAGTTTCACTCCAAAGCCACCAAGGCCATTGGTGAAATTCTGAGCAAGAATATCTACGGCTGTTTACCGTCTGGCTCAACTAGTGATGTCACTGGCCAAGCCAACATGGCCGCCGCGATGACCACCTCCCCAACTCCTGAAGATTTAAACTTGGAGGCGGCTCACGTCGTCGACACATTCGCGTCTGATGTTGAAGACATCATTCAGACCACGGATTTGGACGGGTCTATTGCAAATAAAATCTTCACTGGTACCCGTAAGATGTTTGCAAATATGCAGACGAAATTGGCTGACTTGTTCAGGCGAGAGTCAGTCATAAGTGGGAGGGCCTCAGCTTTGAGTGGAACCAGCGGAGAGGAAATCCCATTGCTCGTAGAGATTGGAACCAACGGAGAGGAACTATGTCTAGAACTACAAGACATCAGTGATGAGGAACTTGCCTCCATCCAGTCCGGGAGTGTCTCTCAGGCCATTAACTATGAAGAAGTCACCAAGGAAGTATATGGTGAACTTGCAGCCACATTTAGATCTGAGGTGGCGAGACTAGAGTCCTCAATCTCTGCCCGTAAGAAGTCCTCGATTCTGTCCATAACGGTGGAAGACATCCTAGCTGGACTGGCGAATTATCCAACAGCAGAACTCTGTGGTGATATGTATCTGGAGGATTTAGAGGATGTTCCCCAGGTCAGCCGTTGTTCCAGCGTGGATAGACTTTCTAATGAGGACATTAGATGTGAGGCCACAGAGGCCGTCAGCGAGTGGCTGCAGAAGTCTGCCATAAATATGCCTTTCACATGCAGTCTACCCATATCAGATATCAATATGGAGGACTTTCAGAGGCAAGCCGCTGAGAAAGTGAGAGACGTCCTCATGAGATCAGAGAGATGCTCCCCCAGTGCAGGAAGTTCTTCCCACCACTCTGGGTTAACTACCTGTTGTGCTGACTTGTCAGCATTAGACCTTGTTGGCACGTTTGTGAATGGCGTTAAGAGCCTGTTCCAGACTCAGGAGTCCTCAGCTAGTTCCAGTCTGCTCCTCGGGGGAAGTGTGGGAGGTTCTGAGGCCTCTGAGGTATCGGAGTTGAGACTGTGGTCTACAGCACAGACCATCTGGAGAGATCTGCAGCGGAAGCTGAAGGAATTCTTCACTCAGCGTGAGATGCATGCCGCTGAGCAAAGTGCATCTATGGCTAAGGCTAGGGAGAGCATTAGCCAGATCCTGGTTGCCATTCAGGGTGACATGGTGGCACAGTCAGAAGAAATGGAGACCTCAGTGGAGCTCCGACAATGGCACAGTGCTATAGGATCTCTACTGGAGAAAGTAGAGATGGTGTCTAGTGAGGGTAGTGATGGACTTTCCAGTGAGGGTGGTGGTGCGTTAGTAGCTACAGAGTTGCTCAGGGCCTCCTCCTCTCTGTCCACACGGTCCAAGTTTGAGAATGTGTCTTTGACACATTCAAAGCTTGAGAGCTCTGATGAGACTGTGCCGGAGGATTCCGTCAGTGACAAACAGCTGATGGCCGACGTGGTGAAAGTCCTGATGGACCACATGGACCTGCCGGTTCTTGAAGAGGTCACCTCTCCCGGAGCTGACCTCACCAGACTGCTGTCCCAGGTGAGGTTCCGCACCTTGACTCACGCCCTTGTGGACAGACTCCAGGCGCTGATGTCCCTGCACAGCAGTCTATCGGTGGATGTTGGGAAGTGTGTGTCGGACAGTGTTCTGTCCAAACCGACACAGGCAGAGAAGTGTTTTAAGGTGGGCATTGAGGTGGTCTACGCCTTTGCCGAGGAGTCGGTGAAGCGCTTGCTTCTTCCCGTGATCGTCCCTCGCTCATCATGGAGCACGGAGGAGGAAGCTTCCGACAACAACGCCCCGACCAGAGTCTCCAGCCCCAAGAGCCTGCTGTCCACCAGCTCTTCGGAGATATACAACAACACAGTGGATCTGTTCTCCAGGGTCCTGGTCCACCAGGTGTTGGACAACGTATCAATGGTATCCGACACCACAACAGCCTCCACAGCCTCACTCACACAGCCTCAGAGTGAGAAGAAGAAAGGGAAATTTGGGAAATTCCTTTCAATGTTGAAGAGAAAGGTAAAACAGATATATACAGTGAATTTATCAAAGAAAGCCACATGTACTCGGTGATGTAACTGTAATGTAAAGTCTTACCAGTTTATCATAAAACAGTAGATAAGCTATGCATTGTTGTTGTAGGAATAATGGGGTTTTAAGAGATATGTTCTGTCATTGATTCTTCTTCTGTAACAACTGATGTCGTGCAAGATGTCGTGCAAGAAGAGCAAACAGAGGACATCGAGGATGGTGTCCAGCCTCCAGCCCCGGGACAGGAGGACATCAAGGACGGTGTCCAGCCTCCAGCCCCCGGACAGGAGGACATTGAGGTTGCCCACGACGATGGACACAGCAGAGGTAAGTCAACATGTATAACACACAGACCAAGGACATACTAACCAAACTAATAAAGTATTCTGTAGCTATAGGCCTGGTGAAGCTCATGAACTCTCTCTCCTGTCTCTAGCGGCCAGCCCAGTGAGGTCTGTGACAACTCCCATTGAGGAGAGAGGAGCTTCAAAGACACAGAAGCGTTCCCTCCTCTCGAGGATGCTCACGTCTGTGAAGAGCCTTGGCCTCTGCTGCTGTCCATGCAAACAGTGTCCATCCAAGAAGACCCAGTAACCGTCGTCTGGTTACAATGCATACAAATGCATACATGCATCAATAAAAAATAATTTGGCTTCCATTCCTTTTGCTTGTGCATTTTTCATATCTTAGGAACTTGTTATGCTGAAGATTGTGTAACTAGATAAGTTTGGTCTTTACAATATCATAGAAATGTAATCATAACAAGAATCATACAAGACATATTAGAAATCATCATTAGAAATATACATTAGCTAGAAATGGTTGGTCTACTGGAATGATCTCTCCTGGTTGGAAAATAAAGACACACACACAAACACACACACACACACACACACACACACACACACACACACAAACACACACAGACAGAAAATGCACTACTACAGAAAACAGACCTACACACACAGACAAGGCCATCCTAATGACAGCTGTCACAGAGGGTCACCTAAAACAGCGGTCCCCAACCTTTTTTGTGCCACGGACCGGTTTCATGTAAGACAATATTTTCACGGACCGGCCTTCGGGTGTGGGGGCATAAATATATCGAAATAAAATTATACGACCGCAGTGTTTCCTCCAGGAATTTCCACATTAGTGGCGGCCAGGCAAATCCATTTTTCCCGCGCGCTCAAAACAACGACATAATTTCACCAAAAACTAGAGGGAGCATGGCAAAAAAATAAATAGCGGTTAAGCCATTAAAGCCGAGCGGCGATGTTTTATATAGCAGGTGATCAAATACCAATATATCGGGAGGCTACAGCAGAACATGGGGAATGCGCATACATACAGCACTGAACGTAGGTTACCGTATAATATCCATCTTTGGATCATAATAATATACATGTCAGAAGCTACTAGAAACTACTAGAATGAGTATGTGGAGCCTCAAGGGGGAGACAGTGTCCAATGGCTGAGTGCTTGGAAGGGTAGTTTCAAACCAGCCCTGTACACTCGAGACGACAAACGAGAATAGTGGTAGGATTAGAGCCAGGTGATCTTAGGTAGTGGAGATTCACTACAGGCATCCTCACATTGCAGAGATTGCATTGCATACATTGGTTTAGCCTGTTTTTACAAACATTTAAATTGCAAACTAACCTACTAGTAACCTACTAATAAACCTATACCGCCTGTAACACTTCACCCTACACCTGTCCTGAACAGGGCCCCAGCTGGATGTAAGCATTTGTATTATTCCTGGAATGTAGCCACTTTGTACATTCCATGTCATTACATCTGTGACACCAAGTGGAATCAAAGTGTTGCCTATTGTATTGGTTAGGTATCCCAGTGAGCAATTTTACGTTGATTAGACGTCTAAACAACGTCTAAATGGCCCGTAGACGTCTAGGCCAAATCGAGGCTAAATATCGGCCATTTTGGATATTTAAAAAACGTCTATGTTTAGACGTTGAAATGCCGTTGAAACATAGACGTTGTTTCCCTTTCTATGTTTCAACGGCATTTCAACGTCTAAACATAGACGTTGTTTCAATTTCCAATTTAGCCTAAATTTAGCTTAATTATAACCTAGACATTGAAACACCGGTGTTTAAACCTCTAGGCTAAAACAAAGCCAAATGGAGGTGAAATTGAAACGACTGTTTCTATAGGCATTTCAACGGCAGACTATATATAGCTGTTGAAATGCAGTTTAAACAGACGTTTCAATTTCCAATTTCACATCAATTTAGCTTTGTTATAGCCTAGACGTTTAAACACTTAGTATAAGTAGACAAATACAATTTTCATGAGTAATAAGTCAATTATGACAAGGAAATATGAATAGGAACATGTATTTATTTAGGGAAATAGTAAATACGAAATATAAATAAGGAAATAAGAATATTAAATATTAAATATTAACAATGAAATAGGAACATTACATACAACATAATAGTATTTATTAACAGTTAGGGAGACAACATTTAGGTTGGGTTATTCTTTCTGTAGCCATCGCCGAACAACCAATGAAATAGACAGAACATCTGAAATGGGTGGGACTTCCATATGAAACAGCCAATCGTGTTGCATAACGCATGGCTCCAAGCGGCATTTGATTTGATTAGATGATGCAGGTTGTTCATTGGGTGAACCGTGAAGCTGCAAAGCACTTGTCATGTTTACTCGACGTCATATGACAGGAGGGACATTTATTTAATTTAATTTTACGATTTCAATGTATCTACCGGTATATATATATATGACACTCTTATAAATTGAAAGTGACCAATTACAAACATTGAAATTAACAATATTGTATTCATTACATTGGCAACACTTCATGACCAATATGTGTCATGACAGGCACAGCCTTATTCAGTAAAGTCAGTAGGCTATTGTTGGACAAAATATTTGAAACAGACACTCAACTAAACATAATAAACCAACAACGTTTTGTATTGGTCTAGTTGTTTTGACCTGTTATAGCCTACTGAATTTTAATGCATTTAAGATAAGTAGAAAATATG
>NC_137688.1:62222965-62267965 GCF_963989245.1 Nansenia antarctica | reverse complement strand
GGAGGCTGCGTGCCTGCAGGTGCTGCTGCCCCCTCCTGGCCTGGCTCTGCACCTCCTTCAGCTGCCTGCGCTCTGCACCCACCACCTCCAGCTGGGGACACACACACACAGTCAGACAGGCTGACAGGCTGGCAGGTAGACAGACAGGTAGACAGGTAGACAGTTAGACAGACAGGTAAACAGACAGACAGGTAGACAGACAGAGAGAAAGACAGGCAGACAGACAGGTAGACAGGTAGACAGTTAGACAGACAGGTAGACAGGTAGACAGACAGACAGGTAGTCAGACAGACTGACAGACAGACAGGTAGTCAGACAGACTGACAGACAGACAGACAGACAGGCAGGCAGGCAGTTAGACAGACAGACAGGTAGACAGACAGATAGACAGACAGACAGGTAGTCAGACAGACTGATAGACAGACAGACTGATAGACAGACAGGTAGACAGACAGGTAGACAGATAGACAGGTAGACAGTTAGACAGACAGACAGGTAGACAGACAGACAGGTAGACAGGTAGACCGGTAAATAGACAGACAGGTAGTCAGACAGACTGACAGACAGGCAGACAGACAGGTAGACAGTTAGACAGACAGACAGGTAGACAGTTAGACAGACAGTCAGTCAGACAGACAGACAGACAGGTAGACAGTTAGGTTAGACAGACAGACAGGTAGACAGGTAAACAGGTAGACAGACAGGTAGACAGGTAGACAGACAGACAGACAGGTAAACAGACAGACAGACAGACAGGCAGGCAGACAGGTAGACAGACAGACAGGTAGACAGGCAGGCAGACAGGCAGTTAGACAGACAGGTAGACAGGTAGATAGGTAAACAGACAGACAGGTAGTCCGACAGACAGACTGACAGACAAACAGACAGACAGACAGGTAGACAGACAGACAGGTAGCCTCACCAGGTCAGCGTACTTGTTGAGGGTCAGTTGTAGTTTGTCCTCTGGGGAACGCAGCTTGTTCAAATTCTGCATCAGCTGTGTTCCCTCCTTACCTGTGGAGAGAGAGAGAGAGGGAGAGAGAGGGAGAGAGAGAGGGAGGGGGGAGAGAGAGACAGGAGACAGAGGGAGAGAGAGAGAGACACAGAGAGACAGAGGGAGAGAGAGACAGAGAGACAGAGGGAGAGAGAGAGAGAGACAGAGAGAGAGAGAGAGAGAGAGAGAGAGAGAGAGAGAGAAGGTGGGGGGGGACATTACTATTATGTGGCTGTAAAACCCTCCAGAGCTCATTCTAGATTAGAATGCTTAACCCTTTCATCACCCTCTCCTCCTCCTCCTCTCCTCCTCCTCTCCTCTCCTCCTCTCCTCCCCCTCTCCTCCTCCTCTCCTCCACCTCTCCTCTTCTCCTTCCCCTCTCTTCCTCCTCTCCTCCTCCTCTTCTCTCCACCTCTCCTCCTCTCTTCCATCTCTCCTCCTCTCCTCCACCTACCTAATCCTTTCATCAGTCTCTTCTCCACCTTCCCCGCGGCCCCGCCCGCCTCCTTCGCTCCTGTGACATCATCACCCGGCGCCCCCTCCGCCTTCTTCTCCTCCGCAATTGCGCTGTCTGCCGAGCCGTAGGCGCTGATGATGTCATCCAGCCTGCGACTGAACTCCACCATGGCGTCAGGGGTCTCGGGGTCAGAGGTCACGGGGGTCTCAGAGCGGACCACCTCGGCCTGAGTGGGAGGGAGAGAGGGATGGGGGAGGGTAGAAGGGGAGAGAGATTTCAGAGTGGGGGTCTTTCTTAGCGCTCTTCTATACATGTATATTTATATGAGTCGTGTTAGATATGTCTGTTTCAGGTGGGGAGAGGGGGGGGGCTTACCTCTGGATGGGGGGGGCTGTCTGGGGAGAGGGAGGGGGGGGCTTACCTCTGGAGGGGGGGGCTGTCTGGGGGGCGGGGGCTTACCTCTGGAGTGGGGGGGCTGTCTGAGGAGAGGGAGGGCTGGGGGGCCGCGAGGACCTCTGTTGCCTGGTCGTTGGCCTCCATCCTCTGAGAGCTGTCTGAGAGGGAGAGAGAGAGGGGGAGAGAGAGAGGGAGAGAGAGAGAGAGAGGGAGAGAGAGAGAGGGAGGGAGGGAGGGAGAGAGGGGAAGGCATCAGTAAGGGACACTTTGTGGGCTCTTGCTATAAGAAATAGCCTTTAACCACTAACCCCTAACCTCTAACCCCTAGACCCTTAACCCCTAACCTCTAACCCCTAACCCCTAGACACTAACCTCTAAGCTCTAACCCCTAACCTCTAACCCCTAACTCCTAACCCCTAACCCCTAACCTCTAACCTCAACCCCTAACCTCTAACCTCTAACTTCTAACCCCTACCCTCTAACCTCTAACCTCAACCCCTAACCTCTAACTTCTAACCCCTACCCTCTAACCCAGGGGTGCTCACACTTTTTGGAACCAAGATCTACTTTTCAAGTAGCCAGTCTGCCAAGATCTACCAGTCTAGTTTCAACATCGCAAACGTACATGCACGTACTACAAACACACACACACACACACACACACACACACACACACACACACACACACATTTGCCAGTCTGCATAGGGAGCCATAGCACAAACCCTCCCTCTCTCTCCCCCTCTCTCTCCCTCTCTCTCTCACTCTCTTACACACACACACACACACACACACACACACACACACACACACACACACACACACTGGTTGTGTGTGAGGTTGTGGGCCTCGGCCTCAAAAACAGAACTATCTAGACTACAAGTAGCTCAGAACAGGGCTGCTAGGCTCGTTCTGGGTTGCTCTTCTAGAACTAGCATTCATAAAATGCAGTCTAGCCTATCGTGGCTTAATGTGGAGAAAAGGCTAGCCTCAGGCACAGTGACATTTCTTAGCAATACACTGCGAACACACAAACCTGAGTTCCTGCAAGATCACATAGTATTTTGTAATACTGTTCATAGCCATAATACCAGGAAGGCCGGCAATGGTGACATTATGAAAGCCCACCCAAGAACAATTTTTTTGAAAAGAACAGTGCTTTATAGAGCTAGTACAATTTGGAATGGATTACCTCTTGATATCCGCCAAGAAAAAAGTAAAAAGTTATTCAAAAAGAGACTGAAGAGGCACCTATTAAGTGGCTGATGACAGGTAGCTGTTTTATTTCACTTTGTTTATTTTGGTTGATTCCTTTTTTCATAGAAGAGATGACTGCGTTAGGATCATGTCTTTATAGGTCTTTATATTTTAATGGATTAATAATATTTGCCCTTTTTGTAAATTTTTATTTATTTTAGTTTATTTTGTTGTATTTACTACTGTATCGGGGGGATAGTGTGTGGATGTCGCGGAGGGTCACGCATTGTCCCTTTAATGTATTATATGTTGTATTAATGTATTAGGTGTTTGTCTGTTGATTATATGTGGACCCCAGGAAGATTAGCAAACTGCTACGGCATAAGCTAATGGGGATCCTTTTAAATAAACAAATAAACACACACACACACACACACACACACGCACACACACACTCACTTTCTCTCACTCACACACTGACAGCCAGTCTGCAGTACCATAGCCAACTACCGATCCAACAAACAGAAAAGTAAACCAGATACAAAACAGGTAGTTCCCTAGTTTGAAAGGAGGAAATAAATGCATTTCTCTACCTTAGTGGGAGACCTGGCACTGGGAGGAGGCAGCTAGTTTCTAATAGTCAGGGCTGTAGGAGCTGGTTGCAAGGTGTCATCAGCCACTGTGGATCTGTCATCGAAAAGGCAATCTGCAGCCTCGAGAAACTTTTTTCACAATTTCGCCGTCATTGAATGACTTCTTGTGTTTAACAAGAACGTGACTGACGCGATAAGAAGCTATCGTTGCAGCCGTACGTTTTCGCTCTTTTGCCACATTTCCCTTCTTCGAAATAGCCATCGTAGGTTTGCAGATCAGACAGACGCATTTCCAATATCACATCGTGTAAAAAAATCCTCCTCCCATTCTGGATGGAAGTTATACGTTATTGGTTTCTTACTTGGTCCAGCTTCCCCACTCATTTGTATAGCCTTTATTTAGTATTATATAGTAAATAGTAGAAATTGGAAGGCTAACTAGGTAATTAGTCTCGCCGGTATTTTGTAGTTGGTGCTGTTGACTGCGCATGCGTGGTGAACCGCGTGTTAGGTGTAGGTGAAAAGATCAGATCTCAGACTGGCTTACCTGTACGTCAATCAAGTGGCAAAAGCCATAGTGAGGATGGATGATAGGCGAACTTTTCTTTTTTTTCTTTTTCTTTCTTTTTCGTTTTGTTCAATGCCATGCGATCTACCCATACTACCTTTGCGATCGACCGGTCGATCGCGATCGACGTATTGGGCACCCCTGCTCTAACCTCTAACCCCTAACCCCTAACCCCTAACCTCTAACCCCTAGACCCTAGAAGTTGTGAGGTTGTGTGTGAGGTTGTGTGGTTGTGAGGTTGTGAGGTTGTGTGTGAGGTTGTGTGTGAGGTTGTGAGATTATGTGTGAGGTTGTGTGCGAGGTTGTGTGTGAGGTTGTGAGATTATGTGCGAGGTTGTGAGGTTGTGAGGTTGTTTGGTTGTGTGGTTGTGAGGTTGTGTGTGTGGTTGTGGTTATGAAGCTGTGTGTGAGGTTGTGAGGTTATGTGTGAGGTTGTGTGTGAGGTTGTGTGGTTGTGTGTGAGGTTGTGAGGTTGTGTGGTTGTGTGAGGTTGTGTGGTTGTGAGGTTGTGAGGTTGTGTGTGAGGTTGTGTGTGTGGTTGTGTGTGAGGTTGTGTGTGTGGTTGTTTGTGAGGTTGTGTGTGGGTGTGTGTGAGGTTGTGTATGTGGATGTGTGTGAGGTTGTGTGTGAGGTTGTGTGTGAGGTTGTGTGTGTGGTTGTGTGTGAGGTTGTGTGTGTGGATGTGTGTGAGGTTGTGTGTGAGGTTGTGTGTGAGGTTGTGTGTGTGGTTGTGTGTGAGGTTGTGTGTGAGGTTGTGTGTGAGGTTGTGTGTGTGGTTGTGTGTGAGGTTGTGTGTGAGGTTGTCAGGTTTGAGCTTGTCAGGTTTGAGCGTGTGCACGTGGCAGAGCGCACGTCCAACCCTGAGTGTGTGCACGTGGCAGAGCGCACGTCTAACCCTGAGCGTGTGCACGTGGCAGTGCACATCTCTGGGGGAGGCAGGAGAAATAGAACCAAACCCAGTGGCCCGTCAGGAGCGGGGAGGCTGACAGGGAGGGTGTCAGGCTGGCCCCGTCACACACAGGCCTGATCCCAGCAGCTCCCAGTAACCCCCCCCCCACCCTGACCCCCCACTCCCACCTTGTCCCCCCGCCCCCCCACCCCCAGGTCTCCTCCACCTGAATTCATCTAGAACAAACTTCCAGCATCCAGAGGTGTTTATCCCCTCTGCTCTGGTGTCATGATTCACTCCTGTTTATCTGGATAAAATTAGACTTCACCCCTCCTCCTTCCACCCCTCCCTCCCTCCCACCCCCCTCCCTCCCACCCCCCTCCCTCCACCCCTGCCTCCCACCCCTCCCTCTACTCCCTCCACCCCTCCCTGCCTCCCTCCCTCTACTCCCTCCACCCCTCCTCCCCTCTCTCCCCCAGCCAGGCGGTGAACAGCACCTGTTCCCCAGCTCTATTTCAGGAGCATCTAAACATGGTCAGGCCGTTTCTTATTCCAGCCACGGATCTGCTGTCCCTCGACCGACACGCGGGGACAAAGAACAGGAGCTGCTTGTTGTTGTTAGCTTAGCTTAGCTTAGCTTAGCTTCACACCTGCATTGGTTCTCTATGAAGCTGCTAGTTAGCTGCTAGAGGTAGCCCCAGTGGTGACGGTGGCGGGGAGGTGGGTTATTTATAACTGTTCTCTGTTAGATAATCACCTGCTCTGGTAACTCTGAATAAACAACACCACGTCTAAAAACCCACAGGACATCTGGGCCTGAATAATTCATGGCGACTTCAGTCAACACGGCAGGTTTCAACACCGTAGACTGAGGCGTTGTCTGAGTGTTGTCAGAACAACAAATCTGTTAGACTTCTCGTAGTGTTACTTTTTTTTTTTTTACCAGGGTGCGGGTCCTCAATTTGCAGCGCTAACTTCATGAAAGAAAACAGGAGGCACAACAGGTTAAATTAGTAGTAGTAGTAGTTTGTTATTATTAATTGCTTCGATTTCTTTTGATTTAATCAGAAAATAACCAAACCAGAAAGGCTGCCAGTGAGCACTGTATTCGCACAGAAATATGACTTCAACCTGTCTTAGGTTTAGGTCTCTCATGAAGAATACTTCACACCACCAAGCCAGTCTTCCACCGCGGTACGATGACTGTCTCTAACGCACGCTGGCTGACCGGCCGCCATGATGACTCGACACTACAGCCACACAGCTACTCAGGGCTACTCAGGGACAACGTCACCACCATGTCATGAACCCCAGCAGGAAAACACCACCCTCGTCTAACACACAACCCTCGTCTAACACACAACCTTCCTCTAACACACAACCCTCCTCTAACACACAACCCTTGTCTAACACACAACCTTCCTCTAACACACTCCATTAACACACAACCCTCCATTAACACACAACCCTCCTCTAACACACCACCCTCCATTAACACACAACCCTCCTCTAACACACAACCCTCCTCTAACACACAACCCTCCTCTAACACACAACCCTCGTCTAACACACTCCATTAACACACAACCCTCCATTAACACACAACCCTTGTCTAACACACAACCTTCCTCTAACACACTCCATTAACACACAACCCTCCATTAACACACAACCCTCCTCTAACACACAACCCTCGTCTAACACACTCCATTAACACACAACCCTCCATTAACACACAACCTTCCTCTAACACACAACCCTCTTCTAACAACCACCCTCCACACACACACCTCACACTGAACGTGTTAGACTAGTATTCAACCCGAGACAGTTTAGAGAAGAGCAGTTTAGAGGCCAGGGACTCACCTTAGAGAAGCAGCGATGGCTGGAGAGAGAGAGAGAAAGAGAGAAAGAAAGAGAGAAGTGGAGAGAGAGAAGTGTAGAGGGGTCCTCAGGATTGGGACAACAGCTGTGACAGGGGACAGGCCATCCCCTCAAAATAACTTCCTGCCACTCACACACACACACACACACACACACACACACAGAGGCAGGCATGCACACACTCACACACAAACACACACACACACACACACACACACAGGCAGGCACACACTCACACACAAACACACACACACACACACACACACACACACACACACACACACACACACACACACACACACACAGGCAGGCATGCAGGAGAAAAGGCACACACACACACACACACACACACACACAGGCAGACATGCAGGCAAACAGGCACACACTCACACATACACACACACACACACACACACCAACCCCCTATCTCCTACCCCATGTTTAAAGAGGGTTCTGATAGTATGAATGTGTGTTTGAAACCATCCATTTCTCCATGTCTACCTCCCCCAGCCTCCCCTGTCCTTCCATGTCTACCTCCCCCAGCCTCCCCTGTCCTCCCATGTCTACCTCCCCCCACCTCCCCTGTCCTTCCATGTCTACCTCCCCCAGCCTCCCCTGTCCTTCCATATCTACCTCCCCCAGCCTCCCCTGTCCTCTGATGTCTACCTCCCCCAGCCTCCCCTGTCCTCTGATGTCTACCTCCCCCAGCCTCCCCTGTCCTCTGATGTCTACCTCCCCCAGCCTCCCCTGTTTTCTGATGTCTACCTCCCCCAGCCTCCCCTGTCCTCTGATGTCTACTTCCCCCAGCCTCCCCTGTCCTCCCATGTCTACCTCCCCCAGCCTCCCCTGTCCTCCCATGTCTCACCCTAACCCCGGGGAGTCAGGACGCGAGTGGGGAGGCTAGGGGTGGGTGGAGGGGGGGCTGTGGAGGGGAGGGCGGCTGGGAAGGGGGGAGGGGGGCAGTGGAAGAGGGGGGGGGTCGATGACAGTGAAAGCCAATAGCTGCACTACACACACTACCAAGCGCACCTCAGGTCATGACAGCATATTTGTCACCCATGTCAGAGCTCTGCTCTGCTGTAACTTTCCACTCTCTCTCTGTCTCTCTCTCAGTGTCCCTCAGTGTCTGTCTCTGTGTCTCTCTCTGTCTCTCTCTCTGTCTCTCTCTCAGTGTCCCTCAGTGTCTCTCTCTCTGTGTCTCTCTTTGTCTCTGTGTCTCACTGTGTCTCTCTGTGTCTCTCTGCCTCTCACTGTGTCTCTCTGCTGTCTATCTGTGTCTCTCTCTATCTCTCTGTGTCTCTCTCTCTCTCTCTGTGTCTCTCTGTGTGTCTCTCTCTCTCTCTCTCTCTCTCTGTGTCTCTCTGTGTCTCACTGTGTCTCTCTGTGTCTCACTGTGTCTCACTGTGTCTCTCTGTGTCTCATTGTGTCGGCATGGAGCCTGATGGAGCCTGTCTGTCCACTGTAACCTGCAACCACTGGTTATGTGTCAGGGTTAGAGCTAGGGTTAAATGTCAAAGGTTATGGTTAGGGTTAGGGTTAGGGTTAGAGCTAGGGTTAGGGATTGAAGGTTCATGGTTAGGGTTAGGTGTGTGTATGTGTGCTCACATGGTTGGGCAGGACCAGAGGTCTTCAGAGGTAAATATTTGATGTTTATGGAAATGCAATTTTCATGTCCTTGAGAGTGAATCACTGAATGTTTTATTTACATTGTTCAGAGGAAATAAATCGTCTGAAAATGACGTCTGAGGTAAATTATTATAAGTCAACGGTTTGGTGTTTGTCCTCGGCCGTCGATTCACAGACGAGCGTTTCTGGGCTGGCAGCAGCAGTTGCACCACGCTGACGTGTCACTTCCTGTCTAACGCCAAGGACGACTACCTCAGTAATTACTGCAATTACCGATAACCCTCGTTTGTCCTAGGAGTTTTTCCTTGCTGAAGATTCAGGTTTCTTTCAAACATCTCCCTCTTTCTTTCTTTCTTTCTTTCTTTCTCTCCTTCTTCCTCTCTTTCTCTCCCACCACAGTATCTAATCCTTCCTCCCTGATGAAAGGATGTCTGGTTCGGAGCTGAAGCTGCTTGAAGGACAGTGAGAGTCCTCCGTGTCTCAGGGATGAGTCTCTCCACCCCAGCCAATCAGAGAAGGGTCACATGGGACCCGCTGTGCTCAGTCTTTAGTCGTCTCAATTATTGATTCGAGCCGTGTTTAAGATTCGACTCAAATGAACTCTCTGTAATAGATACATAAATTACAGCTGAATGGCAGCTCGGTGTAATTGCCTTTCTGTGGCGCAACACCCCACATCTCCTCTTTTCACATAATAGTGAGAGACTATGAAGCAGCTGGTCGAGCCTTACAAACATTAGCATGGGTAAGGTTATCTGTCTGTCACAACAAACATTAGCATGGGTAAGGTTAACTGCTCCTCCTGAGACTACAACCCGTTAGCCTCCCGTCGCTACAACCATTACCATGGTTAAGGCTAGCCTCCCGTCGCTACAACCATTAGCATGGTCAAGGTTAGCCTCCCGTTGGTAAAAACATTAGCATGGTTAAGGTTAGCACACAGTGTCTCTGTCACTGGAACACTGATGACATTAAAGACTCTTTAAGAGACACGTCAGGACGTTTGGTTTGATCATTTCTGCCACAAGTTAGCTTAGCTTGGAATTACTGCTTGCAAACAAAAAACGGGAACCCGAAACAGGCAGAAATATTGTCAAGAGCGACTCACCACCTAGAGACTCACCACCACCTAGAGACTCACCACCCCCTAGACACTCACCACCACCTAGAGACTCACCTCCTAGAGACTCACCACCACCAAGAGACTCACCACCTAGAGACTCACCACCACCTAGAGACTCACCACCTAGAGACTCACCACCTAGAGACTCACCACTAGAGACTCACCACCAACTACAGACTCATCACCTAGAGACTCACCACCTAGAGACTCACCACCACCTAGAGACTCACCACCTGGAGACTCACCACCACCTAGAGACTCACCACCTAGAGACTCACCACCTAGAGACTCACCACTAGAGACTCACCACCACCTAGAGACTCACCACCACCTAGAGACTCACCACCACCTAGAGACTCACCACCACCTAGAGACTCACCACCACCTAGAGACTCACCACCACCTAGAGACTCACCACCACCTAGAGACTCACCACCTAGAGACTCACCACCACCTAGAGACTCACCACCACCTAGAGACTCACCTCCTAGAGACTCACCACCACCTAGAGACTCACCACCTAGAGACTCACCACCACCTAGAGACTCACCTCCTAGACTAGAGACTCACCAGCTAGAGACTCACCACCTCCTAGAGACTCACCTCCAGGTTAACAACCTGCTGCTGAACAAGTCAAAGACCCAGGAAATCATCGTGGACTTCAGGAGGAAAAAGTCTGAGATCCAACCCCTGCTCATCGACGGAGAGAGCGTAGAGAGAGTCTCAGCCCTCCGATTCCTGGGGGTGCACATACAGGATGACCTGTCCTGGAAGAACAACACAGCAGCCACCATCAAGAAGGCACAACAGCGGCTCTACTTCCTGAGAGTCCTCAGGAAGGAACACAACAAGCAGGAGATAATGGTGGCCTACTACCGCGGCGCAGTGGAGAGCATCCTCACCTACGGCATCTGCAACTGGTTCTCCAGCTGCACAACCGCGGAGAGAAATGCGCTACAGAGAGTCGTGAGAACAGCCCAGAAGATCACCGGCGCCCCCCTCCCCTCTCTGGAAGATCTGTACAACACACGCTGTCTCAGGAAGGCCTCCAAGATCTCCAGAGACCCAACCCACCCTGGGTACGAACACTTTGCCCGGCTGCCCTCGAAAAGGCGGTACAGGACCATGGCCGCAAGGACAAACAGACTGAAGCACAGCTTCTACCCCAGGGCCATCCAGGCCCTGAACACAGCAAAGACCTAGGTTCTGGGCCCTGGACAGTCTGGACGGATTGATGGCAGCTGCTGGACTGAAAAAATCAGGTGTAGTGCTGAGGCACAAATATGTAAATTTCAAGCCTGCAAACTGCGACACTTCAAATGAATGTGCAATAACACTATGTGCAATATGACAACCCTAGTCGTCTATCTGTACAGTATAGTATAGTGGATAGTGTACATAGCCTTTATTTATGTAAACCAGCTCCTTCCCTTCTTGTGTTTTTTTTAGTTTTTTTTCCTTTCCCAGCACCAGGGGAGCCACCCCTCCTAAATTTCGTTGTTTGGTACCTGTACTATAGCAATGACAATAAAGACCATTCATTCATTCATTCATTCATTCAATCATTCACCTCCTAGAGACTCACCTCCTAGACTCACCACCTAGAGACTCACCTCCTAGAGACTCACCACCTAGAGACTCACCTCCTAGAGACTCACCACCACCTAGAGACTCACCACCTAGAGACTCACCACCTACAGACTCACCACCACCTAGAGACTCACCACCTAGAGACTCACCACCACCTAGAGACTCACCAGCACCTAGAGACTCACCTCCTAGAGACTCACCACCACCTAGAGACTCACCACCACCTAGACACTCACCACCACCTAGACACTCACCTCCTAGAGAGCCAAGTAAAGGGTTCTCTGGTGAATAAAGTCCCCTGTGGCGCTCTATAATGTTGACCATTTGGGGTAACTTCATTCATCCTCAGCACTGAATGAGTTAAACCAAAATTGTATGTAAAGAATTTGCGGTAAAGCCTGTAGCATTTCTTTAAGCTGCTATGAGACCTGTTACTGACTACACACACCAGGGAGGCTGGGGGAGGTCGAAATCAGAGGATCACTGTAATAATGTATGGAATGGAATGAGGAATGGTATCACACACACTCATTCCATCCCATGCTCTCCCACAACAGCAACAACAACAACAACAACAACAACAACAACAGTAAACACATGCCATAGTAACCAACAACCAAACAACACTGTCGTCACTTCAGTAATGAACTGCTGCTGTTTTATTAATGTTTGCAAATTAAAATAGAATAAATTAACATTTTCTTCATTAAAAATGTACAAAAATACTGTCAAACTTTCCCAGAAAGCTCAGACACAGTAGTATTGCCATGTCACTGTACCCAACACAGTGATGTCCACGTGGGGGGAGGGAGGGGGGGGCGGGGGGGACACTACATTCCACAGCTTATACCATCTACACATGAAAGAGAAGGGAGGGAGGGAGGCAGGGGGGGAGGGAGGGAGGGGGGCTGGTGGAGGATTCAAGGAATATACATTTGTCCAAAGACATTGTTCTCATTGTCCCCTCACCTCTCTCTCTCCTCCATCCCTCCATCTCTTTCTCCTCCCTCCCTCCCCCTCTTTCCCCCCTCCATCCCTCCCTCTCTCTCTCCTCCCCCGCCTCTCTCTTTACCCACACCTCACACCCCGGTCTCTCCCTCCCTCCCTCCCCCCCACCTCTCCCTCTCTCACCTCGCTCTCAGTCATTGAAGCAGACGTATAACTCTAGTCCTGGTCTAGTCCTAGTCTAGTCCTGGTCTACAGTGTAACTCTAGTCCTGGTCTAGTCCTGGGCTACAGTGTAACTCTAGTCCTGGTCTACAGTGTAACTCTAGTCCTGGTCTAGTCCTGGGCTACAGTGTAACTCTAGTCCTGGTCTACAGTGTAACTCTAGTCCTGGTCTAGTCCTGGGCTACAGTGTAACTCTAGTCCTGGTCTACAGTGTAACTCTAGTCCTGGGCTACAGTGTAACTCTAGTCCTGGTCTAGTCCTGGTCTACAGTGTAACTCTAGTCCTGGTCTAGTCCTGGTCTACAGTGTAACTCTAGTCCTGGGCTACAGTGTAACTCTAGTCCTGGTCTAGTCCTGGTCTACAGTGTAACTCTAGTCCTGGGCTACAGTGTAACTCTAGTCCTGGTCTAGTCCTGGTCTACAGTGTAACTCTAGTCCTGGTCTAGTCCTGGTCTACAGTGTAACTCTAGTCCTGATCTAGTCCTGGGCTACAGTGTAACTCTAGTCCTGATCTAGTCCTGGGCTACAGTGTAACTCTAGTCCTGGTCTAGCATCCAGTAGCTTCAGTGGGCGTGTGATTTACAACAGATATACTGTAAGCCTCATGGGAGGCTGTTGGAGGTAGAAGTCGGAGGATGGGCTCGTTGCATCATAATACATGGACCAGAATGTGTTTGACGCCATTCCTTACTCCATTCCTTGCATGAGCCCGTCCTCTGATTTCTACCTCCGCGAGCCTCCCCTCGTAGAGCTAATCAGAGGAGCAGCTTCCTGATATAGACTCTCCGGCCGCTTCATTAGGTACACCTTGGTTAAGGAGCAGTTGAAAAGGTGTACCTAATGAAGTGGCCAGTGAGTGTAGGCTACATCTCTGTGGTTGACCTTGTGAGAACAGCGTCCCCCTGTCCTGCAGATCTGACACACTGTGATTAACACTCTGCATCAAGGTCGCCTTTCTAAAGGGTTTCTGAGCACTCTATTGACGTACTCATTAACAGATATCATTTACAGTGAACACTTTGGCCTTTAGTGGTTGAAATTATGTGATTTTCGCGTGGTAATTGACAAATAATGAACTTGTTGGTTGGCTGCACATTATAATTATAATAATGCTTTATAAATTAATTCACACATGTTTACATCCGTTATGACCCTTTAAGAAGGCGACCTTAGTGCAAATACGACTATTATCTGCACAACGAGAAACAAAAAAAATCAAATGAACGCAAATCGTATAGTTTTCTTGACAAATCATCGATGACAAATCATCGAACAGCAAAGATATCTGGGTGAGTACCTATGGCCACGAAACAAGTACACTAGCCTATAGTATCACTATGGTCTACCAGAATATGGTTAATTTGCAATTATATAATCAATTCAATACCTCTCATTCAAAATACCTGAACGAAGCGGGAGAAATTAATACACCAAGCACTTTTTTGTAGGTCTCTATTTCTCCACCGACACATAAGACCTCTCTAATCATCTACTGGTGCTGTGGGTTTTCCGTGTTCGGGTAAATGAAGTTGTGATGCATAGCATGACTTATAGAGGTCCATGTGACTGAGATCCATTAAGAAGTAGATATTGTCGAGAGATATAGCCTACTCCTCCTTCTGTCAGTCACACAAGCCAGTTCCCCTGTGTGAGGTGGTGTAGTCTAAGCCTCCGTCCAGGTCTGGCTCTCTCGTCCCCTCCGCCCGGGACTGGAACGTCATCAGACACGGTAGACTAACAGGTCCGGTCCGGTCCGGTCCGGTTCGAGTCCACTGGAGAATGATGAAGAGCACCGAACAGAATAATCCATAGCCTATAATCCACCCGGAGAGAGGACGGGACTAACTAACTAACTAACAGGTCACTCGGCTCGGCTGCTGTTTACGCACAAAGTCCTGAAAGTCATGAAGTCGAACTCGTTCTGGCCAAGCCACAGCTCCGGCAGCTCCTGGATGCGGTCCAAGCCCATCTCGACCACCAGAGACATCAGCACCTCCTCGTCCAGGAGGTCCGTGTCGATGCCGTTGGGGGGCTGCAGTGTCGCTGCGGCCGCGTGGTGCCCGGGCAGGAGGGGGGGCAGCGAGGGTCCCGTTCCGGTAAGCGGGTGGCTCGCCGGGTGGTGCGTCATCTGGTGCATGTAGTGGTGGTGGTGGTGGCCCGGGTGCGCGTGGTGGCTGCTGTAGTACTGCGTGTTCAGCTTCTGAAGCTGCATGCTGGCCGCGAGCTGTCCCTGGGTCGGCCCGGTGGCCACGCTCGGTCCCCCAACACCGCCACCGACGCCGACGAACTGACCGGTGTAGCGCGAGGCATCGGGAGGCATGTTCCCGTTGTTCGGGTGTCCGGTGGTGTGTCCGCTCCCCGAGCCGACCGAATGCCGGATTCCTCCTCCTCCTCCGTGGTTGGCGGTGACCGTAGCCGTCCCGTAGTGCAGGTGGTCCCCCCCCATCATGCCGGGGTAGCCGTGGGGCGGCTGGGGGGACTGGGGGTGGTGCAGGGGGCTGGTGGAGAACTGGCCCATGCCCATCCTGCGGGCCGGGTGATGGGGGTGCAGGCCGGTCACTGCCTCGGGGAAGCGGCCGTGGTTCATCGCCATGATGCGCTCGACCATTCCTCAAGGACGGAAAAGAACCCCCCCCCCCAAAAAAAAAAAAAAACTTAAATTAAATCCACTTGGTGAGACTCTGATTGCCGCGATTCACCGCCTCGCCAGCGGAGAAGAGACGATAGGCACCCGGAGAAGAGTTGTGGTTAAAACCCTTTTAAGCTTCTGTTTCAAAAAAAGTGTTAATGCTCCAAATGTCACAAAATACAGTAACAGAGTTCACACTGTGCGCTGCGGTGTCTGAGGGACGAGGGAGCAGGGACGGTGGTGCGGTGAGCAGCGCACGGTGGTGTCAGGTTATCTCCTTACATCGTAATGACTTTCCCTTTCAGAGTATACATTTCGCAGGTCGCCACTCGCCTGTTCTCTCTCTCTCTCTCTCTCTCTCTCTCTCTCTCTCTCTCTCTCTCTCTCTCTCTCTCTCACTTTCTCTCTCCTTCTGTCTCTGTCTCTGTCTCTCTCTCCCCCCCCTGTGTCTCTCTCTCCTTCTGTCTCTGTCTCTCTCTCCACACTCTGTCTCTCTCTCCCCCCCTGTGTCTCTCTCTCCTTCTGTCTCTCTCTCGGTCCACCGTAGACGTCCTGTAGTCCACCTTGGTGAGATAGAGGACTTTCAACCGCGGCTCCAAAAAAAACAAAACGCTTTGGTGCTGCGAGCCCGTTAGGAGGCGGGGCGAGGAGGAGGGGGCGGGGTGACGAGGGATCTGATGAGACCAAAGTCTGGATCACCAGCCACCTCCCTGTGTCCCTCCCACTCTCACTCTCTCCCTCCATCTCTCCCTTCCTCACCCTCTCCCTCCATCCCTCCCTGTCTCCCACCCTCTCTCCCTCCCCCTCTCCCCCACTCCCTCCCTGTCTCCCTCTCTCTCTCTCTCCCTCCCCCTCTCTCTCACCCTCTGTCTCTCTCTCTCTCTCCCTCTCTCTCCCTTTCTCTGTCTCTCTCCTTCTCTCTCTTTCAATTAACATTTTCAATTTAAAGGGCTTAATTGCCATCATGGGAAACACATGTTTACATTGTCAAAGCAAGTGTGAAGGTAGAACCAAACAAAAAAGAATGTAATATACGACTAGAATAAATAAATGATTAAACAGAGCTGTGTATTGATATATATATATATACATAACTTTTTGGGGCCAGTGCTCAGAGGAGCACCTAGGGATGCTGCTTGGTGCTCCCCGAGCTCGCGAGTCACGACCCGTCCCACAGGATGGATAAAAAAGGGATAAATGGATAACTTATATTAGCAACACAACATTTATTCATAAATAAAGATGAACGAACAAATTATTGTGTGCAAAACAAAAGAAACAAATGCAAAATCAAATGACTGCTCTTTAAGCATGAAAGTCTGTCAGACTCCTTTAAACACAATGAATAGAAATCAACTGACATCTCTTTAAGCACTAACTGAATGTCTGTTCTTTAAACACAATGAAATCAACTGACATCTCTTTAAGCACTGCTCTGTTCTGTAAACACTGAAATCAACTTTTCAACAAAAAGTTACAGCCTAAGCATTTATTTATGCTACAAGCTTAATCATCATCATCATCACTGCTCTCTTGACTGCTGTTAATACTGTCCTCAATTTCAACCAAGGTAGAGGATGTTGTAGGATATCACTTTAAATAGGTCATTATTTTGATTGTGACAGGGGTCGAGGTGCGATAATGAAGCTGTAAAACAAACGTCTGAACGTTTGAAAGAGAAAAGAGACGTGTCCCTTGGTGTTGTTTTTCCTTTTAGCGACGAGTCGTTCGGGACTGAATTTTCACGTGATAACCGTGCGATACGCGATACGCGGAATGAAAGTACGAGTTACGATACTTTCCGAATGTTTTCGTGAGGGGAGTCGCCGTGGTCGTCGTCGGTCGACTGTTGTGATGGATTAGGGGCTTGCAGTGATGCAGCAGTCAGCAGTCAGCAGTTGGATTTTGAGGAAGTAAATTCCTCCCCCAGCGGTTCCAGCTGTTGGTGCGCAAGAGCGCGTTTATGCGGCTGATCTGCCGCGCAGCTTGCATTTTGGCGACGCATGCGCACTGGCGCACCAGTTATGTGCACCCCTGTATATATATATATATATATATATATATATATATATATATAGTATACAGGTAAATAAAGACAACTTAAATAAACATAGAAAGCAGTTTAACAATAAATACAAATAAATGTCAAATATAAGACCTGCCTGTCTGTGATTGGCTGGCCATGTTCCCCCTGTCACTCTGATTGGATGACACAGTCTGAGGTCACAACCAGAGTTCTAGAGTCTTATGCCGCTTTTCCACTACAGGGCCAGCCCGGGTCGACCCGGGCTGGCCTGCTTCTTTGGTGCTTTTCCATTTGTCGGCCCGGGTCGGCTCGGGTCGGTTCGGGTCGCTTCTTTAGCTACCCTTCGATACCAGGAACCAAATTGAGACCCGGAACCTTTTTGCCAGGCTGCGTGTGACGCTGCACACCGTTGATTGGTCAATGGAAATCGTCACAACATCATCATCGTTTGTGTTCACTGTACACCTCTAACCGCCATCTTTAAATACCACATTCGCTCTTGGAAAATGTCACTACAGTTTCTGTAATAGCTTATTAATAAAGATTCGAAAAATTATGCTGACCATCGTATTATCTTAGTTTAATGTCATTTCAATGCATCATAGAACTTTTATTTACAACAAGCATAACACAAAAATCGCTATTATGCACCGTCTTTGCCCGTGAATAACACCGGCTATGGAGGTGGTACAATCACAATACTCCTTTGCTAACTTCACCATCGGTATACGGTCATTTTGAGCCCTTAACCACCGCGCTGACACCCCGAGAAGTTATGCTTTTAACCTGAAACTCAATGAACCGGGAGTTCACCCGCTGCTGCAAGCGTATCTATAACGAACGCGGAGATTGAATGAGCCCCGCGTCAGTCAGCCTTTCCGTAGAAATACATCGCTCCGTTATATATCTAACGTTACATGTTTTAAGGCTGATCTGTGCATGATAGTGCTGCATTATGTTGATCTATTTATATCGATATCAGTCAGCCTTTTCGTAGAAATACATCGCTTCCCAATCCCTGGTTGCGAGATCTAAACTACAAATCTACTAGAACTGAAAGCGGCAAGTAGGCTAACAGGCACGTAACATCCATATGCTGTATAAATACATATATTTGACTACCAGCAAGACAGCGCTGCACTCGTATCTATCAGCCTGTCTGTATGTCATAATGATGTCGTGGAATGGTCATGCCGATGCTGAGATACTGTGCTGATGGACCATTCGTTGACTGTCTTAAATCAAGAACAGAGATTCCGACCCATGTTGAACATCCTATTTCCTTGTCAAATCGTGTATGCTGTGCACCTAATCTATCCTGAGATGACACAACGCATTTAAGATCACAATCCTCAATAGATTGATTCCATCGTTTTACCGACAAGAAGATTCTACAATCTATCAGCCTTTCCGTAGAAATACATCGCTCCCTGTATAACGTTATGGGCCGGTTTCACAGACAAGGCTTAAGCCTAGTCCTGGACTAAATCACACTTTCAATGTAAAATCTCCATTGAAGATGCTTTTTAGTCTAGGATTAGGCTTAAGCCTTGTCTGTGAAACTGGCCCTATATGTTTTAAGGCTGATCTGTGCATGATGGTGCTGCATTTTGACATAATTCTTATCGCATTTCCCCCCGTTGTGCTGTGCTGTGCCGTTCCATAGTCCAGAGCTTCATCATCCCCCTTTTAAAACTGCCATCACCCCTTTCCATCCCTGGCTCATTTTATCAATGAACGTGGTATTATACATATTTACATATTACATATTTGTTGTTATTTATGGAAGTGTCCGGTTGCTGGAGGAACCAGGACGCCGGCTACACTGCACAGTTTAGCCCGAAATAGAGAGAGTGCTTTACACTCCGAGAAGTTATGCTTTTAACCGTAAACTCAATGAACCCGCTGCTACTCTAAGCAGCACCGCGCCAGCTGGTTGAAACTCCCGTTGACAGCGGGGGGAGAGAATAGTTTTAACAGGGAATTCGCTCCGCGCTGTGTCGACGGTGATAGCAGTGTCGTATCGACACCATTCAAATGGTTTTGGATTACCTGTCCTCTCCCCTATCCGGACACGTTTGAATTGTTATCCTAACCCACGGTAAACCGAAGTTATTAACCCGCAAAGGGTGCCTCCGGGCACCGTGTTTGTCCGTGAATAACACGGCACACAATGATACTACAGTTCATAAAGCAGACAAGTGAAGGCAGTGGTTTTAAGCAGTGGAGGCTCCTCCATAGAGGTGGAGGAGGCCTGGCCTCCCCAATAATTTGAGAGAAGAGAGAGAGATTTAAAAAAGCAATAATGATATTTTTTATTTTTTATTTATTTAACAAAAAACATATTTTAATTTTTTAAATATTAATATCATTTATTAATATTATTTCCGTTTTGTTCATAAATCTTTTCCATGGCTAAAACCCAATATTGCAATTGTAAAGCACCAGCACTCATACACGCGTGTGGCGGAAAAAGGTACTACACGGAGGCCAGGCCTCCTCTAGGAAAGTGGTTTCTCATAGAAGTCAATGTAGTGCAATTTTTTTCATGGCAATATGTGATTGGCCAAATCACTGAAAATGGGTGGGCAGAGGAGGCCTGGCCTCCGTGTAGTACCTTTTTCCGCCACACGCGTGTATGAGTGCTGTTCTGCAGGATAAATATTAGAAATGGATGAAGTATTGTTCTGAATTGTATGTTGTGTGTCTGATTGACATAGTGTTTGAGTGCTTTTGACATGTCATTGATTGTATGTAGTATGTTGTGGTGAATGTTGTGAGCCTGAGCAGAAGGGACAATAGCTGCTGCAGGCGGACCAGAGATTCATGCCTATTGTTTTGTTTATTTGATGACCCATTGTGCAGGCAATAAAAGCTGCTTCATCCACCATCCTGAGAGTGTCCCAATCCCTTCAGTACCGCCAAACACAAATTAATAATTTTTAACAAAGACAGATAAGAAGAACAGGGAACATTCCATCGCGAGTGAAGCGAGCAAGCGGAAAATAAATTGGCCTCCTCAATTCTGGAAGTCACCAGCCTCCACTGGTTTTAAGGGTTCAAAAAACATGACTTTATTATGTGTACATAGCTTCCTCTCTCTCTTTCTCTTGCTCTCCCAAAAAAATCACGGTTAATAATATACCACATGCCGAGGAAAAGGCATACGATAGCTTCAAGTTCCTCCATGTCGCTATTGTTGTGGCTGTGTTGTGTCTCGTGAAAATATACGTCACCACGCTTTTATGACGCGTAACTCCGCCTACTATCGCCTACTCCTCCTACTAGTTCCTGGTCTGTTGTGTATAGTGGAAAACCAGAACTGTTCAAAAGCGTGCCGAAGCGTGCCGACCCGAACCGACCCGAAACCCTTAGAACCAGTCTTAAACCTTTAGAACCAGAGTCTTAAACCTTTAGAACAAGAGTCTGTTAGAACCAGAGTCTTAAACCCTTAGAACCAAAGTCTGTTAGAACCCCAAAGTCTTAAACCTCTAGAACCAGAGTCTTAGTCCTCTAGAACCAGAATCTTAAACCTTTCAAACCAGAGTCTTAAACCTTTAGAACCAGAGTCTTAATTATTATTATTGTTTATTTGGCAGGGACAGTGTACATCAAAGAATGCACAAGAAGAATTAGCCAAGAAGGCTAGTTTCATTCGTAGTCCCTGAACAGCTTAAAAGCTTAATCCTCTAGAACCAGTCTTAAACCTTTAGAACCAGAGTCTTAGTCCTTTAGAACCAGAGTCGTAAACCTTTAGAACCAGAGTCTTAGTCCTCTAGAACCAGAGTCTGTTAGAACCAGAGTCTTAAACCTTTAGAACTAGTCTTAAACCTTTAGAACCAGAGTCTTAAACCTTTAGAACCAGAGTCTGTTAGAACCCCAGAATCTTAGTCCATTAGAACCAGAGTCTTTGTCCTCTAGAACCAGAGTCTTAAACCTTTAGAACCAGAGTTCCTGGGTTTCTGACATCTCTCTCATGGAGGAGGTCTGTCTGCTGCACAATGAAGCACTTTCAATCAGGGGAGGCTGGTTCATTAGGGGCAATTGGACAATGCCCCACCAAAGGGAGAAGAGAGAGATTTTTTTTCTATGACTTCTAGACAGTGTTGCTTCTGAATATCATAGTCCAATCAGCTAGTGTTCTGTGGAGTATATCATAGTCCAATCAGCTAGTGTTCTGTGGAGTATGTTCCAATCAGCTTCAAGTCCCGCCCCTTTCAGGGCAACTTTCAGTCTACTCGAAGTTGCACTAGGCTATTCTCGTAGACTTGCATGTAAAATCTATTTTGGTAACTTCAGGCCATTCGGTCATTTGTCTATGGGGTTTTGGGACATGCACAAAGAATCGTACGTGCTTACGTCATGTCCGGCGTCACGTTCGTTCACCTGCTTCACCATTGCTATGGCGGCTAGTAATGTTCTGAACAACTCGGTTGAATCTTTAAAAGAAACACCGTTCAGCCGTCGTAGCAACCAGGAGAAATTAACAGTAAAGGAATTAGGACCACCCAGACCAAATTTAATTATAAAGCAAGTTTATACAAAGGCAGGGAAAATTGGAAAATCGTATAACCGAGGATTTACGAGGGGTTGGTATGAGAAGAAAACATGGCTAGCGGGATGTGAGGTAACAAATGCGTTGTTCTGCTTTCCCTGCATGTTATTCCATCCGAGTGCGGACGCATGGACAAGTACAGGTGTCACAGACATGCACCATTTGTCTGAAAAGGCAAAAAAACATGACCTGTCAAAGCTACACATGGCTAGTTGCATGAAGCTTCAAGCATTCGGGAGGGTCGACATTGCCACACAGTTGGATGAGAGCTACAGGGTCGCTGTGCGTCGTCACAACGACGAGGTGAACAAAAACCGACATATTCTCTCCCGTCTGATTGAGTGTGTGAAGTTTTGTGGGGTGTTCGAGGTAGCTTTGCGGGGGAAAAATGAAAATGACTCGGGTTCCGGCAACCCAGGGATTTTTCGTGGACTGGTGGACTTGGTGGCATCGATGGATGAAGTGTTTGAGGAACACTTGAAAACAGCAACAGTCTTCAAGGGAACGTCAAAGACTGTGCAGAACGAGCTGTTGGATTGTATGCTGTCAGTCATCAGGGAACGGATTATGGAGGAAGTGAAGTTAGCCAGATTCGTAGCAATCCAAGCAGATGAGACCACGGATGTTTCTACACAGACTCAGTTGGTGCTTGTGCTGAGATACATAGACAGGAACCATGCTGTCCAAGAACGTTTTTTTGAATTCATCCCCATCTTGAATGCAACGGCCGACTCGATCGCTACTGTACTGCTGGAGAGACTTGGCAGCCTTTTCACTGAAGAAGAGAAAGGTAATGTCGCCCCCTCCCGGTTGTTTCAGTATTAAGAATGGAAAATTATGTTTATTTATTTATTTTGTGTTGTTTCAATATTAAGAATGAAAAAGTATTACTACTGATGATACTGAAATAATTATTATTAGTGTAGCGTTCCCGTACGGGGCCTGTTAACAGCTCCTCCCTTGGTGTTGTGGTTAGCGAGCCGAGGCCGGCGGTTATGCGGGAGATCGGGGTTCGACTCCCGCATGGGGCGAGCTACACTACCAGTTCCTCGTTCGTTACATTATTATTAATTAATTGGATTATAATATAATAGGACTGTAAAGTGTTATAACATATTAGTTATTTGTTCTTTTATTATTTAAATCATGTTCGAAAATAAAATATTCATTCATTCATTCATTCATTCAAGGTAAACTTGTCGCTCAAGCGTATGACGGGGCCAGTGTGATGAGGGGCGAGAGAGCTGGTGTTCAGCAGAAGGTGCGTGAACATTATGGAAATGCCCATTATGTCCACTGTTACGCACACCAATTGAACTTGATTATGCAGCAAGCCACTTCTAACATCCCCGCAGTGAGAGTTTTTTTTTCGGATTTGAGTGGTATTGCCACTTTTTTTTCCCGGTCGCCTAAACGCACGAGCATCCTCGACGAGGTTGTTGCAAGAAGGCTGCCAAGAGCCTCGTCCACAAGATGGAATTTCAACAGCAGAATCGTGAACACTGTATACGAGAACCTGGATGACCTCATAGAGTGTTTCGAAACCATCAGGACCAGCTCCTTTGATAACACCACAGTGCAGGAGGCATCTGGCTTTGTGAGGATGCTGGAGGATGAGAACTTCCGGTTTTTCCTGCATCTCTTCCACGGTATCATGCCTCACGTTGACATGCTGTACCAGAAGCTGCAGAAGAAGGACATTGACGCAGTCTTCATAAAACATGCCGTCCAAAGCTTCACAAGCAGCATGCAGGCCATAAGGTAAGATCAAAAAATATAGTTTGTACATTGATACAATTACAACTACAAGACAGCAGATTGTTCAGCTACATTTTCTTATTTGAAATCTTAACACTGTTGGTCTGTCTGCCTTCAGGGACCAAAGCTCATCTCAAGAGCAGCAGCAAGAAGCCACAGGAACCAGAACATCAAGGAGGGTCTTGGGAGAAGAAGAGAAGCAGAGGCTGTCTAAAGAGGTAGGTCCAAGTTTTGAAACACAGTGTTGGAAAATCACCACCAATCAGAGTTACATTCAGGGATGGGATGGTAGCAGTCTTTATTCAGTGTTGTACTTCCAAAGTGCTTATTTCCACATTTTCTTTTACACCCCATACTTTTGACAGATCTGCGACACAATCCTGGCCCACTCCAAAGAAAGGTTTTCTTTCACCAACCACCTTGTGAGTGCCACGCTGCTCCAAGGAGAGATGTTCCAACAGCACTGCCATGCATTCCCTGTTGAGGCTCTGAACACCACTGTCAAGGCATACCCCATGCTGAACCAGGTGAAGCTCAAGACTGAGCTGTCCCTTGTCTATGAGAGTGCTGAGTTCAAGGGCTGCTCTGGTGCACTGGCACTGTACCAGGTTCTACACAGTTACAACCTCCAGGAGACTTTCTCTGAGACTGTAGCTCTGTTGAACATCCTAATTACTACTCCCATGACAACAGCTGAAGCTGAGAGGTGTTTCTCGACCCTTAAGAGAATCAAGAACTTCCTGCGAAACACAATGGGCCAGGAGCGCCTGAATGCACTGGCCATGCTTTCAATGGAGAGGGAACTAGTCAGGAAGATGCCTGATTTTAATGAGAGGGTCATTGATTGTTTTGCTGCTTTGAAAGAGAGACGAGCTAAATTTCAATACAAGTGAGCAGTATGTATGCCGTCCATATTTTGTATTTTGTAGTATGTAAATAGTTTTATCCATCCATTGCACATTATCAGCCCCTGTGCCACTGCTCTTTATCCTGGATTTGCTGCACCTAAAATAAAAGATGTGATAACTGAATACCAATGGCTGTGAGAGTCAATTTATTTAAGCCCGCTGATTTAGGTGAATTTACCCTTGAACGTGTCACCTTAACCATCAACGCAACAATTGCCCCCCCTGAGAGATTTGGCAGGAGCCGCCACTGCTTTCAATGAGCTGTCATCAAGGTGAACTGACTGATGGATGAACTGTTGATGAACTGTTGATGAACTGTTGATGAACTGTTGAGTTCCATGTCTGTGTAAAACACTGTTCAGAGAGACACAAAGAGGGAGAGAGATATAGAGAGAGAGGCAGAGAGGGAGAGTAAAAGAGAGAGAGAGGGAGAGAATGAAAGACAGAGACAGAGAGAGAGAGAGAGGGAGAGAGAGAGAGAGGGAGAGAGAGAGAGAGAGAGGGAGAGAGAGAGAGAGAGAGTGGTTACGTGAGAGCTCTCAGCTCAGCTGACTGCGGTGGGGATGAAAGGAGCTTGTGAAGGAGAAGAGAGGAATGTGAGGATTCTGTTTCAGTTAGCCATGCTCGGCTAGGAACCCTGTCCCGCCTCTCTGTCCACAGAGTAATGATTGCAAGGTCTGCGGTTCGATCCCCGGCTGGCCATGTGTCGAGGTGTCCTTGGGGCAAGACACTGAACCCCAAATTGCTCCCAGTGAGCGGGCCGGCGCCTTGCATGGTAGCTTGCTGCTATCGGTGTGTAGATGTGTGGCTGAATGTGTGTGTGAACGAGAGGCGATTGTAAAGCAGTCCTCAGAGTGTGTGTGTGTGTGTGTGTGTGTGTGTGTGTGTGTGTGTGTGTGAGTGTGTGTGTGTATGTGAGTGTGCTATACTCATTCCTTCCAGTCCATAAACAGTTTGATTTGATGCCATAAACTTGCAAGTCAAAATATGATCAGTCATAAAACTGCCATGTAGGACCATTCTGCATGTAACCATTCTGCATGTAACCATTCATCATGTAACCATTCTGCATGTAACCATTCTCCATGTAACCATTCTGCATGTAAACATTCTGCATGTAACCAGCCTGCATGTAACCATTCTGCATGTACACATTCTGCATGTAACCATTCTGCATGTTACCATTCTGCATGTAACCATTCTGCATTTACACATTCTGCATGTAACCATTCTGCATGTAACCATTCTGCATGTACACATTCTGCATGTAACCATTCCGCATGTAACCATTCTGCATGTAAACATTCTGCATGTAACCATTCTGCATGTAAACATTCTGCATGTAACCATTCTGCATGTAACCATTCTGCATGTAACCATTCTGCATGTAACCATTCTGCATGTAACCATTCTGCATATAACCATTCTACATGTAACCATTCTACATGTAACCATTCTGCATGTAACCAGCCTGCATGTAACCAGTCTGCATGTGAACAGCCTGCATGTGAACAGCCTGCATAGAGTTAGTGTTGAAGTTTAGAAACAGCCTCTCTCTTTCTTTCTCCCTCTCTCTCCCCCTCTCCCTCTCTCTCTGTCTGCCTTCCCCCCACTCAGTCTGTCTACCCCCCTTCTCCCCCCTCCCTCTCTCCCCCCAATCTCAGTAACAACACTGTGTATATTTCATGCACCCTGAGGGAGAGTGAGGGTGAGGAGATATTGGACGTCTGAATTATAGATTCTGTTCATTTCTGTTTTAGACCGTCTGACGCTCTTATGAAGCCCTCTGTCTGGGGCTGTCTACGGTAGACGTGTGTGTGTACTGTTCTATTGCCAGGGAGAGAGAGAGGGAGGGAGAGAGACAGGTCAAGTGGACTCTGGCAAATGGTATATTGTGTGTCTGTGTCTGGACTGTCGATCACTTTGTCAGGTGGAGGAAGTGTTGGAACATTCCAGGTTTCAATATTTAATATTTAAAACTTTATTGTTCAAGTTCTGGATGTGTATGTCACTTTAGAACTTCCATCTAGAGAGAGAGATGGAGAGAGAGAGAGAGAGGGAGTGAGAGAGGGAGTGAGTGAGAAAGAGAGAGTGAGAGAGAGAGTGAGGAAAAGAGAGACAAACACAGAGAGAGAGAGATGATAGAGTGAGAGAGATAGAGGGACAGAGTGTTCATTCTGTTCCTTGCAAGTTAGGGTAGAGTGTTATAGTAGAGCGGCTTAGCACAATAATTGTGCACTTTTTGAAGAAAGCATGACATTTCTACCATAGTTAGTACATACCATAAGGTTTATTTTCAGATGTGGAGGGAAGTCAGATTTGACCCCAGAGGCCCGGGAGAGGTCAAATTCAAGATGGCCGCCAGTCCACCGTGTCTAATGTTAAAACATGCTTAATTTTGGAACCAAACAGAGTAGAAAAACACTTTAGGTGTCCTTTCCAACTAAGTTAGGTATGCCCATTCATTTGGTGATTCCTTTGAGATTGCCAGAATTCAAGAAAATGCAATTAGGTCAAAGTCAAGGTCAGATTACATTGAAATGACATGATTACATGAAACTTTGCTTCCATTTTGACACTATTGTTATGGTTAGTGTAGAGGAGTAGTACACACTATGCAGACATAGGCAGGCAAAGGATGCAAAAAGGTGCTTAATTTCCAAAACAAAATTGTACACAGAACTCAAAGTACACACAACTAACAAACTAACGACAAACCGACGAAAGACAAGGGAAGACATGAGGGGATATAAGGGAAGACATGAGGGGATATAAGTGAGGACATGAGGGGATATAAGGGAGGACATGAGGGGATATAAGGGAGGACATGAGGGGATATAAGGGAGGACACAAGGGGATATAAGGGAGGACATGAGGGGATATAAGGGAGGACATGAGGGTATATAAGGGAGGACACAAGGGGATATAAGGGAGGACATGAGGGGATATAAGGGAGGACATGAGGGGATATAAGGGAGGACATGAGGGGATATAAGGGAGGACACAAGGGGATATAAGGGAGGACATGAGGGGTTATAAGGGAGGACATGAGGGGATATAATGGAGGACATGAGGGGATATAAGGGAGGACACAAGGGGATATAAGGGAGGACATGAGGGGATATAATGGAGGACATGAGGGGATATAAGGGAGGACACAAGGGGATACAAGGGAGGACATGAGGGGATATAAGGGAGGACACGAGGGGATATAAAGACAAGGGAAGACATAAGGGGATATAAGGGAAGACATGAGGGGAACAAAAGCACAGATCAGTGCACTTAAGTGCAACTTTGGCACACTTGCACCATCCAGTGCACCCTGTCTCACAGCGACAGCGGATTAATTCATGGCACGATTTTGATGCTTCAGGGAGAGCGGTCCAGAGCGGCTGCCACCCAGTTCTTTCCTTTGTCCAGCCCCAGTCAGATGGCTCTGGCATCTCTGGATCCAGGCCAGTACCTGGTTCCAACAGTTGGCCTGGTAGCAAGTGCGCTTGAAGTGCTCTTTGAGGGCTGCCTGGGTTGGAGGAATGTTCTCTAAAGTTCTGGACTTCTGTGTGAAGAGCTGTTTCCTGGCATCATTCACCTCCGTGCTCTCACTAGTTCGGTCATCAGCACCACAAATCGTTGTAGCAGTAACTTTGATTCTTCACTGATCTCACTTGGCATGCACAGGAGTTCATGGAAAGCATCATTGACCTCTGGGAAAGACTTCCAAGTCTCTCAGGCAGTCTTCTTTCCTCGGCCAGCGAATGCAGAGACAGTGTCACACCCAGTGAAATCGTGAAAGACTGTTAGAGTCTGGCACTGTGTAGGATTCATTGTGGCAACCATTTGGTGAACAGCTATGTACCGTAAGCTTGACCCGACACCAAAGGCAACCCACAGCTCATCAGGAGCTATTTTGCTGAATGAAGCCACAGCCAGTACCACCACATCAGTATCAACGGTACGTATGGTCACCTTCTTACAACCTTTCTGCACAGCATCTGCCACATGCAGAAGTAGACGAGTGTCGCCCTCATCTTGCGAACATGGGGCAAGGCAGGCCAAGCATGACTCAGCAGGAGAGCAGAAGACTCCAGTTCCATCTGTTGCATACAGTTCCTTGCTCTGTGCTAGAGGTAGATGAACAGCTTTGCGTGACAGGAAAGAAAACAACTCGGTTTTGTTCTCATTGCATCGAAGGAAGTCCTTCCAGTTCTTAGGCATCACAGTAGGAGGAGCCACCCTTTTCCTGCTGCCCTTTCCCCTCATCTGTCTGGTCGAGGCTTTCAGGCTGGCAGGTAGGTATACATCCCAGACAAGGTTGACTTGGGTGTTTTTGTGAAGTTGAGCAGAGATGTATGGTGCAAACACTGTTTCTCCATACTCTTGAAATGTTCTTGATGTGCTAGGATTTAGCATTTGAACCATAGCTGCACCATCGAGAATTACTGCATCAGCCACAGGCACACTATTGTCTTCGAGCAGATCTGACTCCAGGCAGCGAAGTAGATCTGCTTTAACCCCAACGTTTTCCTCCAGTTGACAGAGCTGGTGGGGCTGCCTGGTTTTCATGGGAGAAGAAATGTTGGATGTCTCCATCTCATGTTTGACAGGAGATGTACAGCCTTGAAAAGAGGCCACAGTCACTCTTCAGTACTGCAAGTTGTCCCTTGTCTTTTGACCTTATCTTGACAGGTGGCCTACTGAACAGTGGCAACTTGTTCTTTGGAAGTGTTTGCGTGACAGGTGTTGTCCAATCAAAAATGTATTTACTACAACATTTCGGTACTATGACTCTTATTCTGAAACTTGCTTTGAAACCAGTAATAAAAAGACTAATAACAGACCTACACTAGTTTATCTAGCAGAATTATTGGGATCATAGCTAGCTAGCAAACTCATTCCCGGCTATAATCAAATTCAATGTCTTTGCATGTTACAGTTAGGAACTAAGGCTTTACTCAAGTGTACTAATATTGTCTGTTCATAGTAAGTCAGTTTACTTGTTATATTTACCTATTGATATTTAGTCAGAAGTGCTCTCTGTCTCGTGCATACTGCACTATCACAGAGTGTACTGACTTCTACTCTACTGGCGTTAGCTACTGGTGCCCTAGAGGGCCATCTGCTGATAACGCTGTGCTTAGCAGGAATAAATAAAATAACCACACATCCCAGTAAATAATAACTAATAACTGAATAATGCAGGGCAATAAAAAAGCATTTTTTTCATAAATACAGAGTTCATAAATAAAAGAGAACAACTACCGGTAATTGTGTTTTCTGAGGTTTTACATAGACCTTGACCTAAATGCATTTTCTTGAATTCTGGCAATCTCAAAAGTATCACCAAGTGAATAGGCATCCTTAACTTAGTTGGAAAGGACACCTAAAGTGTTTTTGTACTCTGTTTGGTTCCAAAATTAAGCATGTTTTAACATTAGACACGGTGGACTGGCGGCCATCTTGAATTTGACCTCTCGGGGTCAAATCTGACTTCCCTCCACATCTGAAAATAAACCTTATGGTATGTACTAACTATGGTAGAAATGTCATGCTTTCTTCAAAAAGTGCACAATTCCTCATAATATGAGAGCTTAGTCGCTGTACTATTAGGGTTAGGTCAGGGTTAGTGTTAGGGTTAGGTCTGGGTTAGGTCTGGATTAGGGTTAGGTCAGGGTTAAGTAAGGGTTAGGTCAGTGTTAGGTTAGGGTTAGGTCAGGGTTAAGAACACCAGGGGAAACTGGGGGAGGTAGAACACCAGGGGAGGCTGGGGGAGGCAGAACACCAGGGGAGGCTGGGGGAGGTAGAACCCTGTGGGAGGCTGGGGAAGGTAGAACACCAGGGGAGGCTGGGGGAGGTAGATCAGTTATTTACTTCCTGCCATGTCCAAAGTGTTTTTCCCATTTTAAGAATGTCCAGAAGATCCTCCAGTCCACTCAATAAACCTTGAGGCACTCCAGAGAGTGGCAGAGAGGAGGTCTCTGTGGTAGAGAGAGGAGGTTTAGAGGCTCTCTGTGGTAGAGAGAGGAGGTTTAGAGGCTCTCTGTGGTAGAGAGGAGGTTTAGAGGCTGTCTGGGTGTAGAGAGGAGGTCTTTGAGTAATAATTACCTTTCTCTCTGTCTCTTGATTAGCACAATGTGGGCTGGCCTGCCATGTGCTCTCTCTCCCCATCTCTCGCTCTCTTCTCTCTCCTCATCTCTCCTTCTCTATCTCCCCCTCCCTCTACCCCCCTCTCTCCGAGGTTGCCAGGCAACTGCAGCGGAACATCTTCATGATAAATGTTTACTGCAACAGAATATTCTAGATGAGTCACCCCTCCCCTCCCCCCCCCCCCACCCCCCTCCTCTACCCTTAACCCCCAATGGGAATAGTTGAGAGTCAGAAAATGTTTGGGGTGAAACTAGTTCTCAGTTCTCTGGTCCTCTGATTTCCTCCTCTAGAAGACCCTAGCTGACTCCAGCATGACCGTCCTCCTCCCCTAGAAGACCCTAGCTGATTCCACCATGACCCTCCTTCTCCCCTAGAAGACCCTAGCTGATTCCACCATGACCCTCCTTCTCCCCTAGAAGACCCTAGCTGACTCACGACCCTCCTTCTCCCCTAGAAGACCCTAGCTAACATGACCCTCCTCCTCCCCTAGAAGACCCTAGCTAACTCCATCATGAATGAATGAATGAATGAATGAATGGTCTTTATTGTCATTGATATAGTACAGGTACCAAACAACGACATTTGGGAGGGGGGGCTCCCCTGGTGCTAGGAAAAATAAAAAAATAAAAACAAGAAGGGAAAAGAGCTGGTTCACATAAATAAAGGCTATGTACACTATCCACTATACTATACTATACAAATAAAACACTGTGCTGTACTCTATGCTATGCTATACCTATTCTAACATTTCCTATTCTCTGAACCTTATGTACCCTAGGGTTGTCATATTGCACATAGTGTTATTGCACATTCATTTAAAGTGTCGCAGTTTGCAGGTTTGAAATGTACACAGTTGTGTTTCAGTATTACACTTGATTTCAATCTAGTAGCTGCCATCAATTTGTCTAGATTGTCCAGGGCCTAGAACCTAGGTCTTTGCTGTGTTCAGGGCCTGAATGGCCCTGGGGTAGAAGCTGAGCTTCAGTCTGTTTGTCCTTGCGAACATGGTCCTGAACCGCCTGTTCGAGGGCAGCCGAGCAAAGTGTTCGTACCCAGGGTGGGATGGATCTCTGGAGATCTTGGAGGCCTTCCTGAGGCAGCGTGTGTTGTACAGCTCTTCCAGAGAGGGGAGGGGGGCACCGGTGATCTTCTGGGCCGATCTCACGACTCTCTGTAGCGCATTCCTCTCATGACCCTCCTCCTCCCCTAGAAGACCCTAGCTAACTCCATCATGAACCTCCTCCCGTAGAAGACCCTACCTAACATGACTGTGACGGCTATCAGTAGAATGGCCTTGTCTATGTGTGTGTGTATGTCTTTGTGTGTGTCTCTTTAATTTTACAACTAGGAGAGAGTCTTCCAGGGTCTCAGTCCCTTACCACCCTGGTCCTCTCTAACCTCTCACTGGAGGACAGTGGTCAGTACTGGTGTGCTGTCTATGGTAGGGTAGGTTCTAAAGGGGTGTGTCACTCATCAAACAAGACCCTCCTAATCTATCAGTAGAAGGACCCCATTGGCATCGACTCCGTGTTCTACACAGTGTGGTGTTCCATGCTGAGCTGTGTTCTGCTGGGGTTGGTCTGTGCTGTGGTCGCTGTGAACCTGAAGACCAGGCTTCTCAGAGGACCCTGAGGAGGAGAGAGTAGAGGTGATAGAGGAGGAGAGGTAAGAGATGATAGAGGAGGGGAGAGAAGAGGTGAGAGAGAGGAGGAAACCAGTGTGTGAGCAGATCAGGCTAAATCTACGGCATTAAGCAAATAAAAATGTCTGCACTAGGTTTGTGCAGTTTGGGGCATTTTCGGTCATGAGGCAGCTGGTTTGGACGGGTGTGTCCAAACTTTTGGCCTGTACTGTAAATGTATTTGATAACGATGGGAGAGTATGTCATTCTTGTTAATATGCTGCACCCTGTAGTGTACAGGGCAGGATATACTCAGGAGGTATCAAATGGGTGGGTGGGAGAGTGCGGGATGTCTGTGTGTGTGTGGGATTGTTGTTTTTTTGTTTTGTTTTGTTTTATTTTATTTATTTTTCTGTCCTGTCTTGTATTTTCTTGTCCTGTCAGTTGTTCCTTCGGATTATTCTAAATGCCTAGATACAACTTCATAACTTATAATGTTAAAGGAATGGGGGGTTTGGTGAAAAGGAAGAAAATTATGACATACCTGAACAAACAAAAAGTGGATGTAGCCTTTTTACAAGAATCTCATCTCCTATTCTCAACTCATGAACAGCTCAAATCCGGATGGGTTGGTAAAGTATTTCATTCCTCATTTGCTTCCAACTCAAGAGGTGTTGTAATTCTCATCAGACATAATGTATTATTTCTCCCTGAAGAAGTTAACTCTGATAAAAATGGTAGATATATTTTTGTTAGGGGCTTGCTGGACCAAGTCGAAGTAATTTTTAAAAATTGTTATTGTCCTAATCATGATGACCCCAAATGTATTAATGACCTTACATTAATGGTGGCAAAATTTAAAATTCCTATTTTGGGGGGGTGACTTTAATTACATTCTAGATGCTAATTTGGACAGATCTTCGACCACTAATGACTCCCTATCCAATAAGTCTATTGCTTTGGCCAAAAACACTCAGGAATTGGGCCTTTATGAGACTTGGAGAACTATTCATCCTAATGACAGAGATTTTTCATTCTACTCCCCTGTGCACAACACTTATTCAAGAATAGTTTTTTTCTTTGTATCTTCATCTTTTGTTTCCAAGATATCAAAATGTGTGTATTTGGCGAGAATCTTATCAGACCATTCTGCATTACTTTTTTCAATTGATTTTGATGGGCCTCCGGCACCATCTAAAACTTGGAGGTTCAATACATCATTGTTAGCCAACCAACAGTTTATTGAATTTATGAACGCCCATTTGGACACTTTTTCTGCTGTACGTCAGGATTCAACAGTTTGTCCTTTAATAGTTTGGGACACATTGAAAGCCTATATTAGAGGGATGATTATAGCATTCTCTTCCTCCCTTAAGGCCAAAACCAAAGATGAATTACAGTATATCGAACAACAGATTAAGAAGTTAGAGAAACACCATTGTGTATCCAAAGATCCTGCGGTACTTTGCCAGCTTGACAATTTGAAAATGAAATACAATAATATAAACACACATTGTATTAAATTGAATATTTTAAAAACAAAGCAAAGGTCTGTCGAGCAAGGCGAAATGGCAGGTAAATTACTAGCATGGCAAATAAAGAAAGAATCAGAAGATCGAGCTATTTTGCGAATTAAAGGGGCGGATGGTTGCGTTATAATGGATCCCGTAGAGATTAATGACCTTAAATACTTTTCTGAAAGACATTCCTCTCCCTTCTCTGACAACTGAAAGGAGGTCCCAGTTAGACAAAGATATAACCTCAGAGGAGATTTTGAAGGCTATGTATTCTCTTCAAAAGGGCAAGGCACCGGGATTGGATGGTCTTCCAGTGGAATTTTATAGACAGTTTTCTCAGCAGCTAATGCCTTTTATTCATTCTATGATTTCAACCAGTCTTCAGAAAAGATTACTCCCTCAACTAAACACATTATGAACACACACACACACACACGGTTGCAACTTTTTCACAAAACGTGTTACCATTGTGTCATTTTTAAACAGATTAGAAGAATATTTAGATAATCAATCTAATAATTTATGTGGTATATGATAGTATGATTGACGGTATTAGGCAGCGGGTTCCTGAAAAGTGTCTCCTGAGACACCTGGGGGAGCTGGGACAGCTGGGACAGCTGGGACACCTGGTGTCTCAGTGTCTCAGGTGTCCCAGCTGTTCCAGCTTTCCCAGCTGTCTCAGCTGTCTCAGATGTCGCTCATTGAGTGAGTTAGGCTAAGGATTTATTTTCGTGCGTAAAATGATACAGTTCTGTTTTTGACTTGACAATCGGTTGACAACCGTGCTGATATGAGGTGTTGAGGTGAATTCCGAGTAGCCTACTCACAGTAGGCTTATAATACCTGCCCTGTATTATAAGTTCACCCGTTCGCCAGGACTGGGCTGTGCGTCCAAGCATTTGGGTACCGTTAGTGCGTTCTCAAAAAGACGCGATGATGAAACAATCTCAATGCTCTGCCAAGCAACATCTACAACCCTGAAATGTTTAGTTTTCAGGGTTAACAAGTTTCAAATACTCATGTTGTCTTACATTTTTTCCCGATGTCTATGTATGACACATCATTTGAAAGCTTACAATCTGGAAATAACGCGATTACTTTGATTCATTTGATTCATGTTTTGTTGCGATAAAGCCAATTGTTGCCATTACTACAATTTACAGTCTATTTCTATAAACATGTTAATAACATTGTGAATGTTGGCGATTGCTGAAAAAGTAATATGCCAGGGATGGGGTAGTCACTACTATTGGCCGCTACTATTGGTATAACGAATCAATCTACGACTTCCAAACCCCGTGTTTAGGGGTGTCCAAGAGGTCCGCTAAAAGACAACTGATGTTCTAACAGGTCTATCTGTAATTTACAATGGAAATTTTGGGATGCAGGGTATTTTGGGATGCAGCTGGTTGGAAGGTATCACATTCAGGTTGATCAAACCTGGCATTCTAGATGTGTTTTTGCGGGGGTGTCCTTTTGGCAAAGTTTGACAGGATTGTACACGTTCCCCATTTTGCGCAGTCGATGTCGACGCAAACTCTAGGACCATTCTGGTAACCAAGATCACCCAACAGTAGTCTACCCTAGCCTGTTGTCTCTTGCTGTCAGAATGACGCTTCAGAGAGAGGGGTTGGGAGTAGCAGAGAGGCAGGAAAAGCAACTCGATGTGTCTGTCTATCAACAGAGGCTGTCTGAACGCATATCTGACTGCTGATACGAAACCCCCGTTCACTCTCTTAAGAGTTAGAGTTAGAGTCAGATAGATATACATAGATGTACTATGTACATACTTTTTTAGGGAGACAGTATGACATCCCCTGTCCACATGAAAGCCCGAAAGGACATGATAATGTGAGTATTATATGTTATTATATATTGTATCGACCGGAGAGAGAGTTCGCTCCCCCTCGGCATCTTTTCCTCTAATTTCATTTCTAACCCTAAGTCTCTTTCTAACAACAATATTCGTTATTTAAACACAGCTAGACAGCTACATTTCACCCCTAGTCATTTGGGGCATCCCCCTTCCTAATTAAGGGTTAGGGTTAGGGTAACCCTGTGTGTGTGTGTGTGTGTGTGTGTGTGTGTGTGTGTGTGTGTGTGTGTGTGTGTGTGTGTGTGCGTGTGTGTCAACTAACACCTGCGTCAACTTTCGTTTTGGCCCCCCCTTCCTAAACACCTGCGTGTTCTGAACAAATGGCGAGGGTTAATAAAACCACAACGCTGGGGGTAAATAAACCCCCCCTTCTGTAAATGATCTTATGTTTTATGACCCCCCCTCATAAAAAAGATCAAAGGAAATCGAGATCAAAGAAAAGTGCAGAGTATATCTACTCCCCTTCCAGTTTATTTCGAACAGCAGTCCAAGTACATTGGAATACAAATGATTTCAAAAATATAGAATAATAGAAAAAATAACAAAAACAAATCCACATGATTAAGCTGTCCGAAAGGGAATAGGAGGAAGCAAAGCTTATTTGTCCTATCCCCATTCACACACTACAGTTACAGTAGCGTGGGTTTACAACAAAACAAACAACAAACAAAAAAAACAATCAGGCTCAATTTTGTAATTCAAATTCAAATACACACAATACAGGATACAAACTATCATGCACTAACTTTAGCAAATGGCATGTCCTGTCTCTTCCATGTTGAATCTAGAAAGGATATAATTCTTATACATTCTTTTAAATTGCAGTTCATTAGTACACCTTTGGAGCTTTCATGGCTTTATCCTCGGAGAAGCTGCACCCTGCCAGTCTATTCTAGCCGCACTGTTCCAACTCAGTGGATCTTTCTCTTTTGGAGAAGGGTCTGGAGATCCACACTGGTGAACCAGTGAACCAGTTATCAAAAAACAAATTGGTTGTCTGGGATGATGCTCGCAAGTCGCAGAACGATGTTGCCACTTGCCCCAGTATCTGGCATGCCATCCATTGGTGAGATTGGACCTGTGTGCATTTTTAAGTTGTAGGCGATCCCGTTGCTGCCTGTCAAGACGTATATTTTGTACCCCCAGCGCTTTGGTTTTTTGGGGTTGTACTGCCTAAATGGCACAATTTGCTCATCAACACAGAGCTTCTCATCCATTGGAAGTGCTTGGAAGCTTTCAACATTTACATTTTACATTTTTGGCATTTCGCAGATGCCTTATTCCAAAGCGACTTACAATCAATACATTTGAATACTAAGCAAGTGAATCATCAATCCACCAGTCGTAGCAGGAAGAGTAATCCAGCTCAGGCCCGGGGCCATTGATAGGAGAAGGTTCTATCACTTTCTTCTAAACTTAGTTTTTTTTTTTTTACACTGGAGAAACAGAAACAGTACAAGGGGGGCAATATACGTTTTTAGGGACTCAGTAGAGGGGAAAGTGTCTTTAGGAGACGCAGTGCTGAGGGTCAGAAGATGTCTCAGGATGTTTCAAGGAGTGATGTCAGAAGAGGACGCACCTTGTGAAGCTGGTCATGGCCAGGCTGTCCACTGGGAATTTGCTGTGTGTTATCTGCTAAATGGATTTCGCTTTTTATAGCCTCCCAACGAAGCAACGCCATGGTATTGGCCACACAGTCAACCCTTGTGGTTGAATTCCAATCCATACGGGACCGTGGCCGCCCATACATGGACATATAGAAACAGATGCCAATAAACTGCTCGATTTCATAGCAGGTAACATTGAGTGGCTTTTCTGGATCACACTGGACAGCGTAGAGGTTTGTCTGGTCCACCATGTTCTCAATGCAGGTTTTAATTAGCAGGTTGTCCCTGAAGTATTCAACTGGAGACTTCATTTCTGTGGCTTTTGGGAGACTGTCTTTCCATTGTGGGACTGGAAGGATGTTCCTGCAATTTTTCCACTGCAGTCCCTTGGCCTTTTTTGGTGCATGGTGAAAAGGAATTGAAAATGAAACACATTTGCTGAGCATGGTATGAAAATAACAACATTATCAATGCATTTTACACCTTATACTGGTAATACCTGTCGCTGCACTTCCACTCTCACTGTCGTCATCCTCATTCTCATCCTCATCCTGATCTACGTTCTCATCCTCATCCTGATCTTCATTCTCATCCTCGTTCTCAGGCTCATAGTCTTCACTCTCACTTTCTTCTTGCAAGTTTGCCTGCAGCTCATCTTCATCACTACTAAATTGTAATTCATCCTCACTAACATCAACTGGGAGTGCTACTGGAACCTTCTTTTTCTTTGAAGAGCCATAGAACATTGTGACATTCATTCTGTAAATGTAGGAAAAATGTGTGGAAAATATAAGCATGTGGTCTGCAAATAAGACTCACAAAGTTCACTGTAATAGTACACTACAGTGTACAGTAATAGCCTTAACTTTACTTTACTACAACTAACATCAAATGTATCCAGGTAAAATTGTAGAGATGAAAAGAAAATTCTGATGACTGGTATGCTTTTGAACAGTATATATACCTAAATACACAATACCACAATGCCATGGTGAATCCATAATGGTACGGTGTTGCTTCAAGGCAACATTTGCTTTTTTAACAGGTTTCCATTACTTAATTAGCAAATAAAGTAAATTAAACTATTAGAAAGTAAGCTTTACTTACCTATTATTGTGAATACATTTGCTTGATATGCTACTACTGAACTTATCAAAGGCATCTGTAAGTGAGAGAGGGAGAGGGAGGGAGGGAGGGAGAGGGGGAAAAAATAGTCTGGCCTAGTTATCTCTCTCTCTCTTTCTCTTCTCTCTCTGTCTCTCTTTCTCTCTCTCTCTGTCTGTCTCTCTCTCTCTCTCTCTCTCTCTCTCTCACACACACACACACACACACACACACACCTCTCAGCTCTTAACTAAAGAGATTATTCCACCCAGCAGTCTTCATCAGTCATGTATCAGCTGCCACCGTCACTCAGGGACAGAAGAGACAAACAACATACATTAATACCATTTCCCTTCATCCTCCCTTCTCCTCCTCTCCTTTCCTCTCCTCTCCCCTCCTCACCTCGCCTCTCCTCTCCTCTCCTGTGTGTGTGTGTGTTTCATCCTGTCAACTGTGACAAGTTATCTGACAAACAGAAGGGAGAGGAGGAGAAATAGATATGAGATGAGGGATGGAGAGGAGGGATGGATGTGATGGAGAGGAGTGATGGAGAGGAGGAGAAGACAGATGGAGAGGAGTAGAGATGAGTCAGAGCTAGCCAGGGCAGAGCAGCAGTGCATTGTGGGCCGTGGCGTCTGTAGGGCGACGACCTCTCTGAAAGGGCTAATATAGCAACGCTCGCTAGCAAAGCGGCATCAGCCAATGTCGGTGGGCGCTGGACCAGCCTGCTGTTGCTTTGCAGATTAGGAGGATTGGATTGGTGGGAGGGATTTAGGAGAGCGATGACTCCACTGGATTTAGGAAGTATTTATGTAAATAAATAGGGTTTATTTAGTTAGGTCCCAGATTCTGGAGATATGGGATCGCCACTGGCCCCAGAATATCATTCCTGTCAATTAGGTGCCATTCAGGTGCCAGTCACACCTGTGACTGACCTACACCTGCCAGCACTTGAAGCTCAAAACGAGAGTGAATACCAACAGAAGAATATTGCAGGGGATTTTGGCAACATTTTTTGGGCCGCTACCCACACGTTTAGCTGTGTTACTCATTCCACAAATGCATGATCCTTACAAGTTGTACCTTGTTGTAAAGGTGACTAATCAGGCTTTCCAACGATATAAGATGCAATACCAATTGGTATTATTAAAGGGGAGGAAGAATCGACTGAAATAACGTTTCTAAACTTTTTTTGAGGAGTTTAGATCAGTGAGTGTGTGTGTGTGTGTGTGTGTGAGAGAGTGTGTGTGTACAGATATAGATCAGCGCTCCATCTATTTCTGTCCCGCTGGGGGGGGCAGACCACACGCACGCAGCCGGCCGGGCACACACACATTATACTGGTGTGTTTTGCAGAAAAATGTCCTTGTAAAATCTAGCATTATCCCAACACTCTTCCTCTCTCTGTCTCTCTCCCTCAAACCCTCCCATTCTCTCTCTCTCTCTCTTTCTCCCTCAAACCCTCCCTCTCCCTCTCTGTCTCTCTCAAACCCTCCCTCTCCCTCTCCTTCTCTGTCTCTCTCTCTCAAACCCTCCCATTCTCTTTCTCCCTCGAACCCTCTCTCTCCCTCTCTCCATCCCTCTCTCTCTCTCTCCATCCCTCCCAGCCTTTCTAAGACCTCTCCTCCAGTAAACTTCACAGGGACTAGGCCAGTGGTTTGTTCCAGGAGCCTGAGTGTGATGTAAATGACATGGAAGCTAAACCACAGGTCTAAAGCTACACCACAGGTCTGGAAGCTAAACCACAGGTCTAGAAGCTAAACCACAGGTCTAAAGCTAAACCACAGGTCTAAAGCTAAACCACAGGTCTAAAGCTAAGCCACAGGTCTGAAGCTAGTCCACAGGTCTAGAAGCTAAACCACATGTCTAGAAGCTAAACCACAGGTCTAAAGCTAAACCACATGTCTAGAAGCTAAACCACAGGTCTAGAAGCTAAACCACAGGTCTGAAGTGGCGACCGTGTGTTTCTGATCCCAGTTCTACATCTCTGACGCGCTGGGGTTGTCTTCAACAACATGAAGAATGGATGTTGACCTACTAGATATTCCTGTCATACACTAGACTACTAGTGGTAGACATAGACATATTGATTCCAGGACGGAGCGTCTGATAGGTGCTGCTCCTTCTGTTTCTGTTTCAGCATCGACCCCCCCAGCTCGCTGGCGCCCAGGCCAGAAGGTCCTTATCGATCCGCTGGTCTCCACAGATCCATTAAAACTAATCAACAGAATCCAGACTTATTAAGTTAAGAAGCAGATGAACAAGAGAAGTTAGCAGCTGTCGATACGTCCTGGTCTCCTGGGTCGATGCTGGAACAGAAACAGAAGGAAGAACACAATCAAGCCAGACTAGCTGTATCTGACATGTCCACCCTGGGGGGCAGAGCCACGGTGAGTAAACACATCTCTAGAAGATGACATCATCGCCAGTGTTCAGGCGGACGAGAGGCAGGTGGAGGAGAGTGACATCATCAGCAGTCGACCACGTCTCTCTGTGATGATGCTCCCCAGAGGTGGACTGCACTACCTTCCTGACACACACACACACACACACACACACAGATCTCTACTGGCCAGCAGACCTGGAGGAGAGAGACCAGCAGACATGGAGGAGAGAGACCAGCAGACCTGGAGGAGAGAGACCAGACCTGGAGGAGAGAGACCAGCAGACCTGAAGGAGAGAGACCAGACCTGGAGGAGAGAGACCAGCAGACCTGGAGGAGAGAGACCAGCAGACCTGGAGGAGAGAGACCAGACCTGGAGGAGAGAGACCAGCAGACCTGGAGGAGAGAGACCAGCAGACCTGGAGGAGAGAGACCAGACCTGGAGGAGAGAGACCAGCAGACCTGGAGGAGAGAGACCAGACATGGAGGAGAGAGACCAGCAGACCTGGAGGAGAGAGACCAGACATTGAGGAGAGAGACCAGACATGGAGGAGAGAGACCAGACCTGGAGGAGAGAGACCAGCAGACCTGGAGGAGAGAGACCAGAGCTGGAGGAGAGAGACCAGCAGACCTGGAGGAGAGAGACCAGACATGGAGGAGAGAGACCAGCAGACCTGGAGGAGAGAGACCAGACATGGAGGAGAGAGACCACCAGACCTGGAGGAGAGAGACCAGCAGACCTGGAGGAGAGAGACCAGAGCTGGAGGAGAGAGACCAGCAGACCTGGAGGAGAGAGACCAGACCTGGAGGAGAGAGACCAGCAGACCTGGAGGAGAGAGACCAGCAGACCTGGAGGAGAGAGACCAGACCTGGAGGAGAGAGACCAGCAGACCTGGAGGAGAGAGACCAGACATGGAGGAGAGAGACCAGCAGACCTGGAGGAGAGAGACCAGACCTGGAGGAGAGAGACCAGCAGACCTGGAGGAGAGAGACCAGCAGACCTGGAGGAGAGAGACCAGAGCTGGAGGAGAGAGACCAGACATGGAGGAGAGAGACCAGCAGACCTGGAGGAGAGAGACCAGCAGACCTGGAGGAGAGAGACCAGACCTGGAGGAGAGAGACCAGCAGACCTGGAGGAGAGAGACCAGACATGGAGGAGAGAGACCAGACATGGAGGAGAGAGACCACCAGACCTGGAGGAGAGAGACCAGCAGACCTGGAGGAGAGAGACCAGAGCTGGAGGAGAGAGACCAGCAGACCTGGAGGAGAGAGACCAGCAGACCTGGAGGAGAGAGACCAGCAGACCTGGAGGAGAGAGACCAGAGCTGGAGGAGAGAGACCAGACATGGAGGAGAGAGACCAGCAGACCTGGAGGAGAGAGACCAGCAGACCTGGAGGAGAGAGACCAGACCTGGAGGAGAGAGACCAGACATGGAGGAGAGAGACCACCAGACCTGGAGGAGAGAGACCAGCAGACCTGGAGGAGAGAGACCAGAGCTGGAGGAGAGAGACCAGCAGACCTGGAGGAGAGAGACCAGACCTGGAGGAGAGAGACCAGCAGACCTGGAGGAGAGAGACCAGCAGACCTGGAGGAGAGAGACCAGACATGGAGGAGAGAGACCAGACATGGAGGAGAGAGACCAGACTTGGAGGAGAGAGACCAGCAGACCTGGAGGAGAGAGACCAACATACCTGGAGGAGAGAGACCAACAGACCTGGAGGAGAGAGACCAGACCTGGAGGAGAGAGACCAACAGACCTGGAGGAGAGAGACCAGCAGACCTGGAGGAGAGAGACCAGCAGACCTGGAGGATGAGACCAGACCTGGAGGAGAGAGACCAACAGACCTGGAGGAGAGAGACCAACAGACCTGGTGGAGAGAGACCAGACCTGGAGGAGCGAGACCAGCAGACCTGGAGGAGAGAGACCAACATACCTGGAGGAGAGAGACCAACAGACCTGGAGGAGAGAGACCAGACCTGGAGGAGAGAGACCAACAGACCTGGAGGAGAGAGACCAGCAGACCTGGAGGAGAGAGACCAGCAGGCCTGGAGGATGAGACCAGACCTGGAGGAGAGAGACCAACAGACCTGGAGGAGAGAGACCAACAGACCTGGAGGAGAGAGACCAGCAGACCTGGAGGATGAGACCAGACCTGGAGGAGAGAGACCAACAGACCTGGAGGAGAGAGACCAACAGACCTGGTGGAGAGAGACCAGACCTGGAGGAGAGAGACCAGCAGACCTGGAGGAGAGAGACCAACAGACCTGGTGGAGAGAGACCAGACCTGGAGGAGAGAGACCAGCAGACCTGGAGGAGAGAGACCAGCAGACCTGGAGGAGAGAGACCAGACATGGAGGAGAGAGTTCTCTCATTGGCCAGCAGATCAACACAAACACACACAGTAGCTGAAATGGTTTAAAATATTAGAAAATCTTCATCAATTGTGTTTGAAATATATCCTATATATATTATATATTCACACAAGATGACGGTGCAAAAAGCAGCCAGAGGCGGCGTTTAGAATAGTCTCAGAGGAAGGAGGAGTCTAACAAGAGTAATGTTTGGTATCACTGAGTATGGATGGTGTAGGACAGAGACAGTCTCTTTCTCTCTCTCACACACACTCTCTGTCTCTGTCTCTCTCTCATTCTCTCTTTCTGTCTCTCTCTCTGTCACTCTGCCTATCTCTCTCTCTCTCTCTCTCTCTCTCTCTCTCTCTTTCTCTCTCTCTGTGTGTGTGAGTGTGTACATACTGTAGATAGAAAGCAGTGTTGTTAACATTAATATTCTACAGTGATTCTGACATTTGCTTTGTCAGAATCAATAGTCTGTCATAATAATGAACCATGCAGTGAGCTTAATGACCAATCACACACAGACAGCTCTGTTTCTACACCAATCACAACGAGACAGGCTCCTCAGGAGATTAATGACCTGATAACACACACACACACACACACACACACACACCTCTCTGATAACACAGCACTACACACACACACACACACACACACACACACACACACACACACACACACACACACACACACACACACACACAATCACACAATCACACACACACACACCTCTCTGATAAAACTGCACATTTTAGAGTGGCCTTTTATTGTGAACAGCCTAAGGCAGATCTTTTTTTCTGAGTGGGGCAGTCCCACTCATATTTCTCTTTTTTTATTGCCATAGAGACAGTAGAGACTTGACAGGAAGGATGGGTGATAGAGAGAGAAGGGGTGACAGGAAGGATGGGTGAGAGAGAGAGAAGGGATGACAGGAAGGATGGGTGAGAGAGAGAGGTATGACAGGAAGGATGGGTGAGAGAGAGAAGGGATGACATGCAGGATATGTCCGCGGCCGGAATCGAACCGCGAACCCTGCGGTTACATGGTTGCCACACCTGTCAGGTGGATGGATTATCTCGGCAAAGGAGAAGTGCTCACTAACACAGATTTAAACATGTTTGAGAACACAATTTGAGAGAAATAGGCCTTTTGTGTACATAGGAAACGTCTTAGGTCTTTGATTTCAACTAATTACAAAACAAAAGTGCTGCCTTTATATTTTTGTTCAGTGTGTGTGTGTGTGTCTGGTTCTGTGTTTTAAACAGCGGTGTTTACCTCCCATTAACTCCATCTGCAGATCTCAATAACAACCTTGTTGTCTCAGCCTTGGCACACACACAGACACACACACACAGACACACACACACATACACACACACACTGTGGCCTTGTTGTTTCAGCCTTGGCCCATTATGTCAAACTAATGCATCTTGGAGGTTTATGATTAGCAGCACTGGGTTAGGGCAACAACAACGTGTGTGTGTGTGTGTGTGTGTGTGTGTGTGTGTGTGTGTGTGTGTGTGGGGAGAGGCTGATAGTGAGATAGATGTCTGTGATAAGAATGTTGAGTTGGATTTGGAGTCAGTGGATTCTTAGCCTGTCCAGTTGTCTGCTCCAACCACACACACACACACACACACACACTCACAGACATACACACACACACGCCAATCAGCGCAGTACCAACCGGGGGCTCATCAAGCGGATGCGAGACAGCTGTGCCCAGCGATGGTGACCCTGCATAAAGGGAGTAGCGTAACCCATGGACAGGGTTCCCACGGGTCCTTGAAATCCTTGAAAGTTTGGGAATTTGAGAAAAAAAAAATCAAGGTCTTTTGAAAAAAGACATGGGTCATTGAAAGTGCTTGAATTCCCCCCTCTCTCTCAAAAAAAATAAAATATATGTATATATTCTTTTTACTTAGCTCGTCAACTAGTAGATAAGTCTCTGTATTGCTTAACTTTACACATAGAAGGCAAGAGACCATCTAGTGTTCACACATAGATGGTCGCATTCCCCCCCGACCGAC
>NC_137688.1:62205465-62217965 GCF_963989245.1 Nansenia antarctica | reverse complement strand
CAGTCATCACCTCTTGCAGTGGCACTTGCTCTTGACTGCTTTGCTTCATAAGTTGCTGACTTGGCCTTTCTGAGCAGAGCATCACTGAAGCCTTCCGTGTGACAGACAGTCCCTTTTGCAGGTTGTGAGCCTGAGCATGTGGTCACTATGATGACTGACATTGGTCGAGGTATCAAGCCAACACTGTACAGTCCCTAGACTGAATGCCTTCTTCCTACCAACAAAGGATGTAAGACCAATCCGGGCAGAAACACCTTTTACTTTCATCGTTGAGAACAACCTACCATTAGCTGCTGCAGACCATGCCGGACCACTTTTTTAAAATATGTTTCCGGATACTGAGATAGCCAAGCAGTATAGCAGTGCCAGGACCAAGACAGCCTGCATAATTAAAACCCTGGCCAGTAATGATGAAGAGTGCATTACTGAAGCAATGAAGCATTCTCCATACAGCCTTGCTACAGATGGGAGCACAGATATGGAGGACATAAAAATGTACCCCATCGTAGTTAGGATTTTTGATGCCAGTCTTGGGAGGGTGATTGTGATGTTGCTCAATATTTGTGAAACAAGAGAGTCTACTGGGAGAGCAATATTTGATTTGGTGGATGGAGAACTGAAGAAGAGAGAATCATACCTTGGTCAAATGGTGTCAGCTTCGCAGCAGACAATGCTGCAGTGATGCAAGGTTTGGGGAAAGGAGTAGCTGCTTTCCTGAAGGCACAACATCCACACATCTACCTAGTTGGTTGTGCCTGCCACCTGATACACCTAGCAGCAGAGAAGGCATCCAGGCAGCTTAGTGTGAACATTGAAGATGTCCTTGTCACCATTTACTATTATCTGGATAAAAGCAACAAGAGAAAGTCAAATCTCTGTGACATACAGATAATGTGTGATGCAGATGTGAGGAAGATCCTCAAGATGATCTCCACAAGATGGCTGTCTCTGGGGCAATGTGTGAACCGTCTACTGCAACAGTGGGATCCTCTTACTGTTTTCTTTCAGAATGAGGTGGAAGCGTATTCAGTCTAGGGACTGAATCTGTAGCAGCCAGCATCTTCATGTGCTTTTTCCCCTCCACATGGCGTCGACAGTCTGCAAGACACACACACACACACCACTTCCTTAATAATTCTAGTTTTGCAACAAGCTTGTGTAATAGAAGTCTGTAGTCAAACAACTTTCATTTGAATTGTAACTTTTGTCTCCAACAGAGCATAGGCCAACATTACATTATTCAAAGTTAGAACATGGGTCTTACATTACATGGCACATCATGTGCGCACTAGCTAATGTTAGCTAGCTAATGTCACTGTGACTAACTAACTAGCTAGTGTAAGGCGATCAACTTCTCCAGAATTGAGTTAATTGAGTCGTCACTTACAAGCGCGTTCGTTTAATCTCAACGAGACGTCCTTGATATAACTTCTAAGATAAAATGATTAAATCAAATATTAGGCACCACTACTGAACTGTTCTTTAAGAGAATATTTATTCGAGCACATCAGCAAGCAATAGCATTTCATTCCATGGAAAGGGGTCCTATCTAGTTTCACCTCCGCAGGCCAGTATCAGCTAGTCGTCAATAGGTTAACTGCAGAAGCTTCACCAGACAAGAGCCCAGTTTCGCCTTGATACACAGTCTTTATACATTTTGATTTCACATTTGGGGCTGGGCTGTCCCTCCTCCCCCTATCTGGTAGTTTTTAATTGTCAGCATTAAATCTGTTGCAGCTGTGACCATTTGATTAGTAAGCAAGTGTTTTAATTAGTTATGTGGCCTTCAACTCCTTTCGGTGTGTGTGCGAGTGTACTGTGTGTTATCTTCTTCTTCTGGCCCCCGGCCGTTAGTCATGTGATCCACCTGTGTGAGCAGCCTAGTCTTGCGCAAAGTTAGACACACACACATTCTGTTATGTTTTTAAGAAATCAGTAAGCATATGCACACAGTTATGTTTTTAGGATGTACAGATATTTTTATACAGTTAATTCTACGTGCGTTCTAAAGCACTAATTGGCCAGTTATTTGATCTTCAAACCCATTCCCTCATGACTAGGTCAGTATGTCCTCCTTATCAGAATAGCTTGTGAAAACATAACTGTTGCCAGGCCCACAGTCCCATGACTTGGGATTCAATTAACAAGTTAAAATACAGTATAAAAGAATAGACTTATCATTAATCATGAAAGTATAAAATCAGTACAGGAAAATAGAATATCATAACAGCAGGTGCAAAATGGTTCTTAGCACATAGGTAAAAATAAGTAATTTACAGGCGGTTTGAATTATAATACTTTCTTTTAGTCAGGAGCTTTTCTTCTTCATGTCGCTCAAAAACAGAACCTCTCTTTTGGCTTTGCGTGACCTTCCCATTTTTCTCAACTGACCTCAGTCACATATGATTTAAATGAGCACATAGTACATGATTTATCACTTCTAGTTATTTTAATACAAATTCCCAACACTAGCTATACAATTGTTCTCATTAGCATACAGTGGCGGCTGGCCGATAGAGGGCGCTGGGGCGCCGCCCCCACCTTCACTTCCTAGTTGTGATTTGTAAAAGTTTTTTTTTTAAATAAACATTGTTTATTCACAAAATGCGGCTGATATTCTGTCGGCGCCTATCAGCATTCATTAAAAATCCTCCAATACAATAAACATTTTTATCTGTGTGTGTGTGTGTGTGTGTAAAACTCACTGTTAAAATACATAGGGGAGGAGTCGGGGCGCCGGTCATTGGAAGTCTATGCCAGGACGAATACTTTTCGTTTACACGTGAGCTGTAGCAGCGCTCCAATTGGCTGTCTCTATTTCTTGGCCAGGACGCACATTTGTGCGCCCTGGCCAAGAAATCTCCGGTTGTATTGCAGACAATGCATTATGCTGAGGACTCCCGACTTCCGGTTTTCCGGACTTCGGGCTTCCGGAGTATTTTAAATGAACATTCGTAATGTCTGTCTCTGATGTTCATGGTAAATTAAATCAGCCTATTTTGTGCAACTAATCATGTTCCCGCTAATGGGTTAACCAAGCAGCCTCGCACCTAACGTGCAAGCACCTATCTTCGAACTATTCATAGCAATATGTGCGGGGCAAGGCGGAGGTACGGGTAAACACGGCTCATGTTCTGTCATCAAAGGTAAGAGTTGGTTTTCTTTAACTCAGCTGATGCATTGTTGTGTTTCTGACATGGTCTGGTTGTGTTACAGACATGGTCTGGTTGTGTTACAGACATGGTCTGGTTGTGTTTCTGACATGGTCTGGTTGTGATACAGACATGGTCTGGTTGTGTTTCTGACATGGTCTGGTTGTGTTTCTGGCATGGTCTGGTTGTGTTTCTGACATGGTCTGGTTGTGATACATCATTGAATGTGTTGACCACCATCACTCTCCATCATCATCCATCATGTGTCTATGAAATAGATAGTACTGTACTACTGACTGCAGCATTCATCTCTGCTCATTGATGTAGCCATGTCACACAGACACATAGTACACATATTCATCTGCTACCTTTATTAACCTGAGTGTAGCTGTGAGGCCTGTACTAGCCTTGTTGACTAGACTTCCTCCTTGTCTGACACTGGGTATTGGACCGTACCGACGTCCATAGACCGGTCACTCTTCCACCTCAGTGTCTGTAGTTGACAGGGTAACTTCTCCATGGCCCACACGGTCATTTTAAGGGTGAAAGTTGAAATTACACAATGGTTGTAACGCCAGTGTGTGTTTTATGCGCGTGCACGCGACAAAAAATCGTGCACGCGGGGAAAAAATCGCGCGCGCTGCGCGCGCGAAAGAGGACCCCCCCCGCCACACTACTGTGCCCCACCCAAAAAATTTAACACCAGCCGCCACTGTTAGCATAGCCTGCCCCTTGAAATGCATAATCTTGTAAGTTAAATAACATGTTTTAGGTAACAAATCACGTCCACATTTTCATGCTTACGTCATTATTACCCTCCCCACACGGTTCCTACCTCAGTAATGCAGGTACTGGCACATCGATGTTCAGGTCTGCATCACGTATGAAGCGAGTGAGAGAATTGTGTTCGCGAGAGTGGCGCGCGTTTCTCCCAACGTTCATAACATAACATGAACTACTTTCTTAACCATAGCAGATGAGGGTATACGTAACGTTACAGAATCCTACCTATTTGAGACGTATACGATACTAAGCTACTTCACAACAAGTGAAGTTAAATACTTTGAACATCCCGACATTATAAACATGAAAACACGAAAGGGCATATGAATTCAGCACATTTATTTATACATAACCTGACACCATGATGTCAATGGGAAATGAGCGGCGCAATGCTACCAGCGATCATTTCAAAACGGAGATAATCGAGGCTGCGTTCGTCTCAGAGCAAAATTACGAAAGCAGCCCAAGAAACGAGAGGAGACAAGTCAACTCCGACATGGATTGATTGATTGATTGAAAACTTTATTAGAAGATTTGCAGAAGTAGGTACATGAAAGTACATATTACATACAAGGTCAACTAACAGGATAAAAACCCAAGAAAGCCACTGGCTTATTTCAATTGGGGTCCTTGATTCTCAAGGATAACGCGATTGTGCACAAGTGCCTACCATTCACATCTTGATATACTCCAAAAATGTGTTAAATTAGTTGACAATACTATCAAATGAATGAAAATTAATGAATTTCTATTATTTTACGTCACTGTCTCAATTATAGCCTATTTGAAGCATTTTTTGGGTCTACCAGTACGCGCATCTCCAGTGTACCGGCATACGTTGTTCCATGTAGCGAGAGATTCTTTTGTCAATTAACATGTAAACTGAATATTCTAGTTGCTACAGCGCATATAAACACCTTATAAGCCGAATATTGACCTGAATATGGTGTGCCTGTAAACGTAGTCAATGACACAATCTCTGAATCCTCTTATTAAGTGGCTAACCATAGCGATGGGATAAATAACGTTACAGAATCCTACCTATTTGATGTAAATGGAAGAATGTTTATCAGAAGCAGCATGTTTCATAGGCTATAGGCCATCTCCAAAGCTGCCGCTGTAGTTGACAAAAGCTCAATCCATGTCCACTTTGGTGAAGGCTCTCTCTTGTATTCCAAACTATTCCAAAGTGCTTGACAGATGGGTCGGGTTACCGCCGAATGGGCTACTGGATTTATCGATTATAGACTGGTTAGGCTGTACATTGTCAATCCCATCTGGCACATTTTGGTATAGCTTTCTAGTTGTAGAATGGTGTTGGACCCATGTGCAGTGCAGCTCAGATGAATGGAGGTCGAGACAGTAATAAAATAAAGTTTCTCTTTACTGAGATAGGTAATGAGCAGTCACAACAGGACAAGGAAATATAATCAAAAGTAAAGTGGAGCAAGCAAGGCTCTGCGTAACGAGTAAACTAATAATAACGGAAACAAAACAACTTGCGTATCGACAAAACAAAAGGAGAGCAATCAAGGCTCCATCAGCTAACCGCAAGAATAACGTAAACACAACGAAAATAACAAACACTATATACAGTCAGGGGCGCCACTAGGGGGGGTAAGTTAGGACGATTCTAAGGGCCCAGCACTGACAGGGGCCCAAGAGAATCTTTTAAAAAAGATATTATATTTATAATAATATTATTATTATCATAAGGAAGTTAATGTAGCCGACTTATAATTCTATGTATTAAAAAAAGTTACAAAAGAAACAAACTGGAGTTTTGTTTCTCTATGTTTGACAAAATTAAGCCTTATTATTTACCCCTCTATTTATTCATTGCATGGTTCAGTCCACCGCGCGCGAGAGGAACGTTACCGCGAATAGTCTGACAAGGATGGGGGTGATGTGGTCATGGTGGGCAACGCCAAAGTCAGGTAAGGGTCTCAAAAGACAAAAGTAAAAGTAAAGAACGAGGAGAGTGACAAAAAAGGGCGACAGCTAGTCACAAAGTAAAAAAAAAAAAAAAAGTATTCATTCACAGACCTTCTTTTGGGGTCCATAACATGTAGGCTACCTAGCCAACATTGTGTGGTTTAGCTCTAGCTAATCACTGCGTGGATGACCTAGTTAGCTCACTACAGCTAATTAACATTAACTTCAAGTAAAGTTAACTTACAGTACACTGTCAGTATCATTTCAGTTAAATGTATGAGATGAGGGCAATTTTGGTCCAAATATAGGTTATTAGAGCTCAGTGAATTCAGCTGCTATGCACTCTTGCTATAGCTAGCTAGCTTGCTAACTAGTATAAGGTTACATGCTAATGACGTCATGCACAGATGCAGCCTCCCAGTTGAAGGATCAAGGAGGTGAGCGGTAGGAGTTTGGGGTTAACAAACAGATTTTGCATATTTTAATGTATGCTCCATTACCATGCAAGCATTGAATACAACTTTAGCTAATATTCATATTTAGGTAATAGTTCTTCCAGTAATTGCAATAACATTGACCACTGGCATCTTAATATTATTGTTAGCTAGCTAGATAACATTTAAGTTAGCTAATCTGGTGTAATGTATGTATTACTATGTTAATACTACTATAGGACATATTATGAATTATGTAGAGCAAGAAGTAACAAAGGACAATGACAGCAGCACAGCAAGTTGGCTTTATCACTAGATTTCAAGGATCTTATTAAAGATGTTGCTACTAAGAAGGCCCAGCGTTTAGCTTTGATTTGGTCTCTTTACTCCTATCTTGAATCGTTGTGCATTAGGCTAGATATAGTTTTTAGCTCTCCAGGTATACTATTCCACAGTACTGCCGCAGTGGGTAAAAATGACCTTTTTCCCATTTCACTATTCAATTTCGCTGGCACCATGTCTGTGTTGTCCCTCTTGTATAAAACACTTTTGTCTTTGTGTGAAACAAGCAATGCTGAGTCAGTAAATATCTCTGCTGTAATTCTTCATTGATCTAATCCTGACAGTATTATGGCCAACTGGGGGGTATTCCATCAACGTCGCTAAAGGAAAATCCTGGCTTATTTTGGATAACTCTCGCGAGACTTGTCAGAATATGCCTGGATGTTTTTAGGAACTCTCGCGAGACTTGTCAGACTAAACCTGGATTTTCTTTTAGCGATGTTGATGGAATACCCCCCAGATCTTTAAAAGATCTAAATGTATTTAGACACAATACCACCCCATTAAAATTATATTTAGACTTTTTGTGTGATTTATACATTTATAATTGGGTTCAAATCTTCATTTAATTATACTTTTGTCCTTCTGTTGTTCAAGTCTTAATTTAATAAGTTAAAGAATGTTGAGATTTCTTTGCTGAATTGTTGATTCCTGTATTAAGTAATTTTAAATTACATTTACAAAAGATGTCCATCATTGGATTTCGTTCATCAACTTCAACTGGGTTGTCTAGCAAGAACATGTCGTCCATATAAGCATAGTAAGCAGTGCTTACCCAACGAAAAAAGAAAAAAAAAGGACAGTGAAAATATTAAAATAAAAGTGCATGTAACCGTTTGTTTGTTTTCATTAAAAGAGTCGTATTTTAGGTCCCAGGGCAGCAGGAGTCATTCATTTTGGCGCCACCTGCAGGAGTAAGCACTCGCTATTCTGCTTGCTTGCATTGCGTTGCATTATAAGCACTTCTCTCTCTGCTGAAATGTCATAATGTAATGTCTGCGTCTCTCTGTGAAAATGTCTTCTTTTTTTTCTTCAATGCCTCAGCCCACTGTTTAATGTGGCCAGGGTAAGCATGCTTACCAGCCAATCAGTAGTTCGTTCATTCCGATAAGAGCTACTGATTGGCTCTTATCACTTTCAAGTTCACTTAACATTTCACCTTACTTTCTCTCGCCCGGCAGAATAGCTTATGCCAGCTAGCTCAAACGATCTAAATAATAATAATCAATAAGGATAACTTGCTTGATTTTGTGAATATGGACATTACTGTCAGCGACCTAAAGGGATTTCGTAGACTGGACTGGACTGGAAAAACACAACTACTGGCTAAAGGCCGCCCGAAGCCACCACTCACCGATCTTCACACCCAGAAAGGGAGAGTCGCTAGGGGTTACAGCAAGCCTGGTATCGTATGAGCGGTTTATATGATTCGCGAGGCTGGTGGCGATCTGTGCTTGTTATGGTTTGAGTACTGCTGTACTGCTGGTTATGGCTCCTTATTTAAGACTTCCTCTGCTTTTACCTTTGAATGTAGGCCTGTGCCGTTGTGTTTGGAGAGAGAGCTGCTTAATCAATCGCTGAGATAGGCCTAATGTCGCTGTCCGTGCCAGTGGTTCTGGACCAAAAGTGTTTGAGAGAGATAGAGATGTGATGTGATGTCAAGTGCCTGTGTGACAAAAGTGTGAAAAGAAAGTGTGTTGTGAGTTTACTATGGAGGATGGAAACGGTGTGTGTCTGTGTTGTGCGTGTGTGCGTTTGCGATGTTGAAACTGGACTTGTAGATTTCAGCAGGTTGGCTACTTGAAAAGACCTTGGTTCAAAAAATATTGAACAATGAGCACCCCTGATATAGTCGAAACTGGCAACTGTTTTTTTTTTGTTTTTGGTAATCTGATCACAAAGTGACCCTACAGTTTATTAGCGGGTTCTAGGGCATCAAAATTGCATTTCCTTGAAACTGCGTTCACTGATATGTGTGCGTGTATGTGTAATTATGTGTATTTCTATATCTTATGCTTACCCAATCTAAAAGCTCACGGCACGTGCCTGTTGTCTAGGTTGATGGGTGGTTTAGGTGGGGGGGGGGGGGCCCAAAATGATATTCTGTCATGGGGCCCAGAATCTCTAGCGGCGCCCCTGTATACAGTCACTATACCTGGGAACAGCGACAGGTAAATAAAGTCCTCCAAGACAGAGTCAAAATAGTAGACACAGTATTTCCAAAAGACAAGCAAGGGTTCTCATCACGTCAACATGTACGAACAACTGACAAGGGAACAGGGAAAAGGGACACGCCCAAATACACATACAAACACTCACAGGTGACAATGATAATGTAATTAGTCCAGGGCATGAGTAATGCACTTTGACCAGCAGGAAGCATCGGGGAGTCATCCTCGCTGACCCCCCTCGTAACAGCAACCCTGGTCGGCTGTAGGCATGCTTATCTGTATTCTGTAAACAGAGCAGGTAATCCGAAGCAGGTAAACGTGACGCAAGTGACGCTTGCGCATATGATTGGTGGAACTAGTGAGTGAAGGAAGGAGGAACCAATCAGGCAGCTTTTTGCGTACCTTTCAGCTGACAATGCGTACCAGCGTACATTGACGTTAAAATGCGTACCTTCTACGCAAAATACGTACAGGTTGGCAGGTCTGTATACACACTGATATACACACTGATACACACACTGTCGGATACAACACGGATATACACACTGATATACACACTGTCTGATATACACTGATATACACACTGTCTGATATACACACTGATATACACACTGTCTGATATACACTGATATACACACTGTCTGATATACACACTGATATACACACTGTCTGACATACACACTGTCTGATACAACACTGATATACACACTGATATACACACTGTCTGATACACACTGATATACACACTGTCTGATATACACACTGATATACACACTGTCTGATATACACACTGATATACACACTGCTATACACACTGTCTGATATACACACTGTCTGATATACACACTGTCTGACATACACACTGTCTGACATACACACTGTCTGATACAACACTGATATACACACTGATATACACACTGTCTGATATACACACTGATATACACACTGAATACACCCCTGAAATCTGATTGGCCACCCCAGGTGCCACCCCCCTGATTGATTGGCACACAGCTGACATGATGTATATAATTTGATGTAAAGAACTCTCAAAAAACACATACGAAATATTGTTTTAAGTACAATAAAGCTTTATTTCTTTTAAGAACGTGTGGAGTGCATCTCCAGCAGTGCGATATCTGTAAACATACTATCTGTAGACTCTCCGCTCAGGGTTGCCAGATGGGATTGACAATTTCGAGCCTAACCAGTCTAAAAACAGCTAAATCCACAAAAAACCAGCCCATCTGGCAACCCTGTCTCCGCTGCTTCAAACTCTTCCACTTGTTGCGCAAAATGGGCCAGAGTTTGTCAAATCCAATGTTGGGCATCTCGTTTCTCAAGTCCTGGTATAGACCAAAATATACAGGTAAGCCAAAGGCAAGTGGATCTGATGAAGGTAAAGCAATCTTTCTCACTTGATCTTCACCAGAGAAGAACCCCGGCGAATGATGCCCCCGCCCCTTTTACAGTCGTGCGCGTTTAGGCAACGGAAGCGTGGACAAAAACAACATTCTTGATCCAGAGGTACGCTTAAAATAGCTTACAACGGCTACTAGCATAAAGAAATGTCTGCTTGTTGCGTGTTCGGTTGTCAGAATCGATATTCCACGACTATCGGACTCAAGTTCTACCGAATTCCATCAGGATCAGACCATTTCAGAGCAACCGGCGGCGTCAACTGGACTGAGGACAAGATCAAAAAAAATGCTTGTGCATGTGCCGCCCATTTTAGATCAGGTAAAGTATTGTAGCAACCGTGTAATAATATGTTCGTTAATGTTGCAATTAATGCTCAGAAATTCAATGTTAGCACTGTTACTGTGCGCTGTGTTGTGTGCCAATGCATTCCTGTGATTGGTGGAGGTCACGGGGGAGGGCGGGTGTTGTGTTAAGGTAGAGGAAAGGAGAGCTCCGGTGAACTGACAGTTTTGTATGTGGAAGTTTGCAATTAAACGCACGGATTGTAAGACAACCTATCTCTTATTATTTCACCACTGTCCAAGTCGGGACGTTACAGTATCTGTAAAATCTATAGCTATCTGATTTCAATGGAAAATCTATTGTGATATGTGCGTTATACATAGTCGTCTTGTGTCCTTGTCATTGGCTTGGGAGGACTTCTGATTTCAAGACATAAAAGTCTGAATCTATGTCATGGTATTTGATGTACTGTACATGACCACAGATTGCGTAGTTGTAGGCATCTAGTGATTTATATGCTCTCAATTTCTCATGGGCCTACACGCTAGGCAATGCAAACTTTTCATACTTTTCACAGGCAGGTAATGGCCAGGTAATGGATTGGAACAATATCTCGTTAACTCCGACCACTCCCCCAGATTTGTTTGTTTAAAGAATAAATATGGGAGTTTAATATTACATTTGTATGGTGCCACTCTGTTGTGTTGTGATTGGTAGCACTGGGACTTTTAAACAGGGATTGTAATGTTAGTAGCCTAATTAAAGTATACAATGGGTAGTGGAGACAGAAATGGTAATAAAAAGCACAAAATGGTGCATACACCACTAGGCCACCCCAGTGAAAAAGGTCTGGACACGCCACTGAGTGCAGCCCGACAGGCGCACATAACAGGCGCACCCCTGCGCTTTCAGAACGAGCTACCCCAATGCAGTGGCGTAGCGGACGGGCCCGCAAGCGACGCATCGCGGGGGGGCCCCAGCCACTAGGGGGCCCCCTAACATTGGATCCCAATTTTTTAATTTTTTTATTTTTTTAAAATAATTTAAACAAATATAAAACAAAGAAAATAAGTGGCCCTTCATTGTGTCAACCTTAATTTTAATATATAGGCCTATATGAAAAAAGATATACATAGTTAGCCGTATCCAATAGCAACATGACTTTGACGTCACACGTAGGCAGCGAGACACAAGGAAAATGAGCAAGCGAAAATACAATACAAAGTACAATAAGCATTCTTTAGGTGGTGGTAGATTCTCTATTCGGACATTATAGCCGCTATATGTGGGACTGTCGGTCCGATATTGTAAAAAATAAATAAAAAAATAATATGTTTACGGAAGTACATGTCTCAAGTATTATCTCGGCGGTTAGTCGAGTGAAAGAAAAACAACATACAGATGATAATTCACACAATATAATACCACGAAAGCGTACAGCACTAAACAATAACATTTATTTGGGCAGCATCATACTCAAACTCAGGCAGAAGGGCAGGGTCCGGCCAGGTTCACAGTCACAGGCTGTCAGTGCATCATACAGGTACATAATTCAGCATGGTTAGGCTATATATAGCTGTTTATTCTACTATTCTACTATTCTATTCTACTTCTGCTGTCTGCGTCTCCCTGGGTATTCCTAGACCAGATGGCAAACATTAAAGAAATGCCACAATGTACCAGGACTTAAGAAACGAGATGTCCAACAACTAACCCTGGCCAATTTTACGCAACAAGTAGACTCTGATGCAGCGGAGACAGGGTTGCCAGATGGGCTGGTTTTTGGTGGATTTAGAAGTTTTTAGATTGGTTAGGTTGGAAATTCTCAATCCCATCTGGCAACCCTTAGCGGAGAGTCTACAGCTTGTATGTTTACAGATATTGCGCTGCTGTGCACACCACACTTTGTTAAAAGAAATAACAAAGAAATACAAAGCTTGTACTTTTCTACTTATAATACATTCTACTGATGTAGTCTACCA
>NC_137688.1:62192965-62195465 GCF_963989245.1 Nansenia antarctica | reverse complement strand
AGGGATAGAGGAGTGTGTTGAGGGGAGGGAGGGATAGAGGAGTGTGGTGAGGGGAGGGAGGGATAGAGTGTGTTGAGGGGAGGGAGGGAGGGATAGAGGAGTGTGTTGAGGTGAGGGAGGGAGGGAGGGAGGGATAGAGGAGTGTGTTGAGGTGAGGGAGGGAGGGAGGGATAGAGGAGTGTGTTGAGGTGAGGGAGGGAGGGAGGGATAGAGGAGTGTGTTGAGGTGATAGAGGGAGGGAGGGAGGGAGAGAGAGGAGTTTGTTGAGGTGATGGAGGGAGGGATGGAGGAGTGTGTTGAGCATCATAGAGGAGTGTGTTGAGGTGGAGGAGGAGTGTGTCGAGGACACACACTGTGTTGCCAGGGACAACGGGAGCAGTTCCTGTCAGCTTGTTGCATTGTTGACCTCATGTCTGCCTCCATACAGCATGGTGATGACATGTCCCAGGAGAGAGAGAGTGTGTGTGTGGTTTGAGAGAGAGAGAGTGTGCTTGTGGTTTGAGAGAGAGAGTGTGTGTGGTTTGAGAGAGAGAGAGAGTGTGTGTGTGTGTGGTTTGAGAGAGAGAGAGAGAGAGAGAGAGAGAGTGTGTGTGTGGTTTGAGAGAGAGAGAGAGAGAGAGAGAGAGTGTGTGTGTGGTTTGAGAGAGAGAGAGAGAGAGAGAGTGTGTGTGTGGTTTGAGAGAGAGAGAGAGAGAGAGAGAGTGTGTGGTTTGAGAGAGAGAATGTGTGTGTGGTTTGAGAGAGAGAGTGTGTGTGTGGTTTGAGAGAGAGAGTGTGTGTGGTTTGAGAGAGAGAGTGTGTGTGTGGTTTGAGAGAGAGAGAGAGAGAGAGAGAGAGAGAGAGAGAGAGTGTGTGGTTTGAGAGAGAGAATGTGTGTGTGGTTTGAGAGAGAGAGTGTGTGTGTGGTTTGAGAGAGAGAGTGTGTGTGTGGTTTGAGAGAGAGAGAGAGAGAGAGTGTGTGTGTGGTTTGAGAGAGAGAGAGAGAGAGAGAGAGAGAGAGTGTGTGTGTGTGTGGTTTAAGAGAGAGAGAGTGTGTCTGTGGTTTGAGAGAGAGAGTGTGTGTGTGGTTTGAGAGAGAGAGAGAGAGAGAGAGAGAGAGAGAGAGAGAGTGTGTGTGTGTGGTTTAAGAGAGAGAGAGTGTGTGTGTGGTTTGAGAGAGAGAGAGTGTCTGTGGTTTGAGAGAGAGAGAGAGAGAGTGTGTGTGTGGTTTAAGAGAGAGAGAGTGTGTCTGTGGTTTGAGAGAGAGAGTGTGTGTGTGTGGTTTGAGAGAGAGAGAGAGTGTGTGTGTGGTTTGAGAGAGAGAGAGAGAGAGAGAGAGAGTGTGTGTGTGGTTTAAGAGAGAGAGAGTGTGTCTGTGGTTTGAGAGAGAGAGAGTGTGTGTGTGGTTTGAGAGAGAGAGAGTGTGTGTGTGGTTTGAGAGAGAGAGAGAGAGAGTGTGTGTATGGTTTGAGAGAGAGAGAGAGAGAGAGAGAGAGAGAGAGAGAGAGTGTGTGTGTGTGGTTTGAGAGAGAGAGAGAGAGAGAGTGTGTGTGGTTTGATGCAGCTCAACTGGGGACAGGTCGGCTGTTGAAGACCTGTGGAGCTGCAGGGATGTATGTGTGTGTGTGTGTGTGTGTGTGTGTGTGTGGGGTGGGGGTGTGAGCTGCAGGGATGTGTGTATTGCAGCAGGGGGCGCTCCGGAGCAACACTATAGTACCTCCACCCTGACACGCTCTGCGGGCTGGCTGTCCTGCATGTGGTTCTGTGTGTTGGAGCGCAGTAGTGTGTGTGTGTGTGTGTGTGTGTGTGTGTGTGTGTACAGCACCCGTGACATCATCTTTCATCCCCAGTGGGAGGGAGGGCTAGGGGTCCCCAATGTAGAATGGATCTACACCAGCATGAGAATTTCCCATCTTCTCAGGATGCTTAACAACGACGACAAGGACGTCAGGGAGCTGGCCCGCTCCTCCATGTTCCTGGACCTGAGGAGAAGGAAGGTCCCAGTTGCCAGGGGGGCGGAGCCCCACTTCCTTGGGTTCAAGAGGAAACCCAGCGGAAAATTGGACACTCATTCCGCTGGTTTTGGAGTTTGGTCTGATTGGCCAGACCTGAATGACCTCTGTGTCCGAGCCGGGGTGTCCCTGGAGTGGGTGCGGTCTGACTCTGAGACTGTTCGGGTCTCAGAGAACTGTATATCTGACCCTCTCACACAGGTCAGGGCAACAGCCTCCTTTGCTGGACAGAGCCACCAGCTAACATCTAGAGGGGCCAGACGGACTCTCATGGACCTTCATCAACATCAACAACAACAACAACACTGGACTGGTCTGAAACTCCAGGGAAAACTGGCATGTCTTCCCACAGCTGATCACTCTGTTTCCCACTCTTTTCTAAAAAACACTGCACTCGATGAGGACATTGTCATATTCACAACCAAGGCCAGATTACAAGTCCTTCCTACCAGACTCAACCTCTCTATTTGGTTTCCTTCCACTCAGGTTCCTCATTGCTTGCACCACAC
>NC_137688.1:62175465-62190465 GCF_963989245.1 Nansenia antarctica | reverse complement strand
AGAGAGAGAGAGGAGGTGTCTGTCCAAGAGAGAGAGAGAGAGAGAGGAGGTGTCTGTCTAAGAGAGAGAGAGAGAGAGGAGGTGTCTGTCCAAGAGAGAGAGAGCGGAGGTGTCTGTCTAAGAGAGAGAGAGAGAGAGAGAGATAGAGAGAGAGAGAGAGGAGGTGTCTGTCTAAGAGAGAGAGAGACCCTGATCACGTGAGATTTCTGGCTCGGGGGACGAGACTCCATTCTGTCGGAGAACAGATCTTTATGCATGTGGTCGTATATCGGAGCACACCACACACAATACGATCAAAACTGTTCAATCCAGGGTGCTTAGGTGGCGTAGCGGGTTAAGTGTCGACCATGTAACCGCAGAGTCCCTGGTTCGAATCCTGCCGGGGACATATCCTGCATGTCATCCCTCCTCTCTCTCACCCATCCTTCCTGTCTAATTCTCCACTGTATCTAGCACTAAAAAAGAAAAATATGAGTGGGACTGCCCCACTCAGGATTATTATATATTTTGTTTAAACTGTTCAATCCATGATTTTTTATCTTTATGTGTGGGGTCTCTCTCAGACAAAAAAATCTGTTGAGATTTAGAACATCTTTCTGTGTGTACCAGAGAGAGAGAGGAGGTTCTGGGGAGGAGGGGCTCATCGTAAGACATGACAGAGTGATACAGGACAGAGTGATACAGGACAGTGATACATGACAGAGTGATACAGGACAGAGTGATACATGACAGAGTGATACAGGAAGACATGACAGAGTGATACATGAAGACATGTCAGAGTGATACAGGACAGAGTGATACATGAAGACATGACAGAGTGATACAGGACAGAGTGATACATGACAGAGTGATACAGGACAGAGTGATACATGACAGAGTGATACCGGAAGACATGACAGAGTGATACATGACAGAGTGATACAGGAAGACATGAGAGAGTGATACATGACAGAGTGATACAGGAAAACATGACAGAGTGATACATGACAGTGATACAGGAAGACATGACAGAGTGATACAGGAAGACATGAGAGAGTGATACATGACAGAGTGATACAGGAAAACATGAGAGAGTGATACATGACAGAGTGATACAGGAAAACATGACAGAGTGATACAGGAAGACGTGACAGAGTGATACATGACAGAGTGATACAGGAAGACATGACAGAGTGATACAGGAAGACATGAGAGAGTGATACATGACAGAGTGATATATGACAGAGTGATACATGACAGAGTGATACATGACAAAGTGATACATGACAGAGTGATACATGAAGACATGACAGAGTGATACATGACAGAGTGATACATGAAGACATGACAGAGTGATACATGACAGAGTGATACATGACAGAGTGATACATGACAAAGTGATACATGACAAAGTGATACATGACAGAGTGATACATGAAGACATGACAGAGTGATACATGACAGAGTGATACAGGACAGAGTGATACATGACAGAGTGATACATGAAGACATGTGGCATCAAGGTTTCTTCCTCCCAGGGAGTTTTCCCCTTGTCACTGTGCCCTAGATGTTTCACTCCTCCCTGGTCTGACACCCCCCCCCCCCTGGTCTGACTCCCCCCCTGGTCTGACTCCACCCTGGTCTGACTCCACCCTGGTCTGACTCACCGCTGGTCTGACCCTCCCCCCTGGTCTGACTCACCCCTGGTCTGACTCCCCCCTGGTCTGACTCCCCCCTGGTCTGACCCTCCCCCCTGGTCTGACTCCCCCCTGGTCTGACTCCCCCCTGGTCTGACTCCCCCTGGTCTGACTCCCCCCTGGTCTAACTCACCCCTGGTCTGACTCCCCCCTGGTCTGACTCACCCCTGGTCTGACTCCTCCCTGGTCTGACTCCTCCCTGGTTTGACCCCCCCTGGTCTGACTCCCTGCTGGTCTGACTCCCCCCCTGGTCTGACTCCCCCCTGGTCTAACTCCCCCCTGGTCTAACTCCCCCCTGGTCTGACTCACCCCTGGTCTGACTCCCCCCTGGTCTGACTCCTCCCTGGTTTGACCCCCCCTGGTCTGACTCCCCCCCTGGTCTGACTCACTAATGGTCTGACTCACCCCTGGTCTGACTCATCCCTGGTCTGACTCCCCCCTGGTCTAACTCCCCCCTGGTCTGACTCCCCCCTGGTCTGACTCCCCCCTGGTCTAACTCCCCCCTGGTCTGACTCCCCCCCTGGTCTGACTCCCCCCTGGTCTGACTCCCCCCTGGTCTGACTCACCCCTGGTCTGACTCACCCCTGGTCTGACTCCCCCCTGGTCTGACTCCCCCCTGGTCTGACTCACCCCTGGTCTGACTCACCCCTGGTCTGACTCACCCCTGGTCTGACTCACCCCTGGTCTGACTCACCCCTGGTCTGACTCCCCCCTGGTCTAACTCCCCCCTGGTCTGACTCACCCCTGGTCTGACTCACCCCTGGTCTAACTCCCCCCTGGTCTGACTCACCCCTGGTCTGACTCACCCCCTGGTCTAACTCCCCCCTGGTCTGACTCCCCGCTGGTCAGACTCACCCCTGGTCTGACTCCCCCCTGGTCTGACTCACCCCTGGTCTGACTCACCCCTGGTCTGACTCACCCCTGGTCTGACTCAACCCTGGTCTGACCCCCCCCTGGTCTGACTCAACCCTGGTCTGACTCACCCCTGGTCTGACTCCCCCCTGGTCTGACTCAACCCTGGTCTGACCCAACCCTGGTCTGACCCCCCCCCCCCCCCCCCCTGGTCTGACTCACCCCTGGTCTGACCCTCCCCCCTGGTCTGACTCCCCCCTGGTCTGACTCCCCCCCTGGTCTGACTCACCCCTGGTCTGACCCTCCCCCCTGGTCTGACTCACCCCTGGTCTAGAGAATGTCCCTGTAATCTCTAATTGTACATCGCCATGGATTAAAAGTGTCTGCTAAATGGTAAATTATTATTAGGTAGTATTATTATTATTAAATATATGTACAAGAACATTAAGTGCTGCTTGCTACTGCTAATTATTAATTATTACACACACACACACACGCACACACACACACACTTCCCCCATCCATCACCCCCCCCCCCACCACCTCTCCTCCCCCACCCTACCTTAATACCTTAATAATAATAATAATAATAATACATTTATTTTATAAGGCGCCTTTCATGGCACTCAAGGTCGCCGTACAACAACAAATTTAAAAACAGTTGCAAAATTCAAAATACAAAATACATAGAAATATACAGTATAAAACATAGCTTGGTAAGCAGGTAGGTATGATGAAACTGCCTCAGAGAAGCCGTCTGTTATTGACTTTCCCCACACGGGAAAACACTCTGAATTTGAAAAGGAAATTGAGGGACATTATTGAAAGTGACAGTGAAGTCTGCTAGGAGGGCGACGCTTCGGAGGTGTTGAGGTGGTTTTTTTCAGTTTCTTTCAGGGTATGAAAGGTATTCAATAAGAACACAGACTGTATGTTCCCTTTTAAAGTGGTTTGCTTTCTCTCTATCTCTCCCTCTCTCTCTCTCTCTCTCTCTCTCTCTCTGTCTCTCTCTCTCACCCTCTCTCTCCATCCCCCCTCTCTCTCCACCCCCCCTCTCTCTCCATCCCCCCTCTCTCTCTCTTCCTCTCTCACCCTCTCCCTCTCTCTTTCTCAGCCTCTCTCTCTCTCTATCTCTCCCTCTGTCTCTCTCTCACCCTCTCTCTCCATCCCCCCTCTCTCTCTCTCCATCCCCCCTCTCTCTCCATCCCCCCTCTCTCTCTCACTTCCTCTCTCACCCTCTCCCTCTCTCTTTCTCAGCCTCTCTCTCTGTGTGTGTCTCTCTCTCTCTCTCTCTCTCTCCCTCAGCCTCCCCCCCCCCCCCCTCTCTCTCTCTCTCCCTCTCTTTCTTGCCTGAGGGGAAATATATTGACTCTCCAGGGCTGATATTAGGGGGGGACACATCATGGTAAACTGCTGAAATGCTTCTGGGTAAAGTGCTGGGATGGTTAAAGTGGGGCGGCTGTGGCGCAGGAGGTAGAGCCGGCATTTAATGATCGCAAGGTTGGCAGTTCGGCGGTTCGAGCCCTCGCTGGCCACATGTCGAGTTGTCCTTGGGCAAGGCATTTAACCTCAAATTGCTCCCAATAAGCGGGCCGGCCGGCGCCTTGCATGGTAGCTTGCTGCCATTGGTGTGTGAATGGGTGTGTGAATGGGTGAGTGTTGAGCTTTGGAATTAGGCGCTATATAAGTCAGGCCATTTACCGTATTATTTTTTTGGGGTTAATATTTCTATTGAGTTTCACAGAGACATGTACAAAAAATAAAAAAATAAATAAAAAAAAGGGGGTGGGGGGGGAGGCCATGTCACATATCAGAAATAAACAGAAAAGAAAATGACACAACAAATGCCATAATATAGGCTATGGGGGAATCACCCCCATCGGAGACAACATCCAAGTCTTAAGCCCAATGCACACGGCGTGCGATTTTGTCGCACGACAACATTCGATTCTCAATTCACACCACCGAAGTGAGTGGGGGTGAATGGGGGTGAATGTATGGCAGCACAAACACCAACACAGTAAATAATATTGTGACCCATACATTGCAGATCTGTTACACATTAGTCTTGTGTACTTTCCTGAGTGTAATCCACCAAACCTTTCATTACAATGGCTGCCAGTCTGGTACCAATATAATCTAAGAACGGAGACCAAATCTTATAGAATGGCTTTCTTTATCTTACACTTAGACCTATTATGTCAAATATTCCATAGGATTCATATAAAAAATTACCTTGTGCCATCCAGCTATTGTAGGAGGTTTGCAGTCTATCCATTTCAGCAATATATTTTTCCTTGCACAAAAAGTGAGGATACACAGGAAGTCTTTTGTAATGCATACTTTTAAGTTGTTTGTCTGGCAACCCAAACAATAGACACATCGGGTCCTTATCCAATGTAACACCTAGGATTAGATTAATTTTATTCACTATACCTTTCCAGTAATCATCTATATATCTACAAGTCCAAACACAATGAACAAAGCTCCCAACCTCGGTAATACACTTTGTACACATTTCCGATTTGTTATGATCCATTTTATGTCTAAATTGGGGAGTAATCTGCAAACGTTTTAGTAGTCTAAATTGCGTTTCCTTCGTCCTATTACAGATCGAGATGTCGTTTGCCGATTGCCATATTAGTGACCAAGTTGCTTCATCAGTATTAATATTCAGGTCATTATTCCAGTCTTTGGGCGTAAATGCAGGTTTGCCTTTGTCATATTTCGAAAGTGCTCTATACCCAAGCCCCAGAATGCCTCTCGTCTTTCCAGCAGAGACTATCTTCTCCAGCGGAGAGGGTTGGTGACAGAGGCCAGTGTCTTTTTGGCTATTTAAAAAGCTTCGTATCTGAAGGTGTCTGAAAAACTCATTTCATGGTAGGTCATATTTCTTACATAATTGGTCAAATGAAAGTAGTATTTCCTTATCATATAAATGTCCGATAGTAACCATCCCTTTGCTGTCCCACAGCTTGAAACCCCTATCCGTGGCACCAGGGGAGAAGTCTATGTTGCCCCAAACTGGCGAGAGGGAGGATAATTGACCAGTCTAGACCTTCTAGTTTTCTTATGTTCCGCCAGGCTTTAATAGTTGTGTTTATAATCATATTGTCACCAATAAAAGTTTTACTCTTTTTTTTATCTGAAGTAAACAAAAGACCCCTTAATGGTCGATTGACCTGGGAGGATTCCAGGTCAAGCCAAACAGAGTCGCTGTCATTCTGAATCCAATCAGAAATGTAGCGTAACTGTGAGGCCAGTTGGTAAAGCCTGACATCAGGAACCGATAGACCACCTCTTTCCTGTGGCTTCATAAGTCTAGCCAGACTCATACGAGGTTGTTTTCCCTCTCCAGATAAAAGTACTAAGCCTACTATTTATTTCCTTAATCACTTTTCTAGAAAATATAATCGGCAACATCTGAAATACATAGAGAAGTTTAGGGAGAATATTCATTTTAATTAATGAGATCCTACCCAACATAGATAGCAGTGGCGGGCGGTGCATTTCACACCTAGGCCTTCAGTGATGTCCGACACATTCCTACCTGAATTATTCTACCTCTTAATACCATCGTTATGACGCCATGGCTCTAGAAACTAGACAGAAACACAGTATAACCGGGCGTTGCTTCACCTTAACATAGTCAGACAAGTACAACAGAGTTATATTAATATTTCCGAAGCATTTTTAATCAATAAATCCGCATTTACAATGAAGAGTGTTAAACTAACATCTTTAAGATCGCTACATTACCCACGTCTGTCGTCTCGTCCACCATAATAGCGACAAAGGGTGCCTTTTTAATCTCCATTTTGATCTCTTCTCCTATCACTTCAGCAATAGCAAAAATCAGGTCGTTTTGTATTTTGCCTGACGTCCCAGTAAACACTTTGTTTGTGGACAGGTGGTAATGTAAATCTGGGTTGTTTCTGCCAGAAAAGAAAGAAGCTCAACGTAGTTTCCTCTGTTCGTGTCCCCTAAATGAAAGTTATTGTTTACCCAAAAACAGGACACAATCGATCAGTATTATCGATCAGTCAACGAAAGCTTTCGTTGTGGAACTCCGTTTCCCTGCGCACTTTCAAAAGTTTCACATCTACCGGCATAGTTACGCATCTCAATAGTGAATATCAATAGTGCGTATCAATAGTGCGTATCAATAGTGCGTATCCAATCAAAAGACGTTCTGGGTGCTGACATCATTGAGCCTTACAGCAGGCGCCGTTGTTGCTTTTGCTCGCATCTACGTAGGTTTACTAGGTACGCCACAGGTTTTCTCGTTCCAACGTTAAGTTACAGGTCGAATTCGCGGCACCGTTTAATGTGCAGGCGGGCAGATTTTGGAGCCCCCTAGCAACACATTTTGATTGGATAAAAGCTCTAACATAAAGGCCAGCCCTCCAAATCTCAATCGGAGACTGGAAGCAGCGCAACCAAGAGGAAAGCTATGAAATGAAGAGAATAGACTATGGGGAATCATTAATACATATTTGTGGAAAAAATATATTAAAATAAAATGTATATTCTGATGATGTTTAGGCCAGCAGAGAAGGCCTTGCTGGCCCTGACGGCACACCACTGATAGATAGTGGCAAGGAATCCATCTTTCGAGATCATCATTATATGCCATTTACCATTTAAACACTTGTTAAAGTGTTGTGATGGTTAAAGTGTTGTGATGATCCTGTTGCCATGGCAGTAATAGCTAGTCTATTATTTATAGTCTATTTCCACTTACAAAGCCATCAACAATCTGGCCCCCTCCTACCTTGGCGACCTCGTCCCCCTCCACACCCCCTCCCGTTGCCTCAGGTCTGATGACCAAACCACCCTCAAGACCACCAGGAACAAGCTCCGGACCTGGGGTGATAGGGCCTTTTCAGCCGCAGCCCCGTCCCTCTGGAACGCCCTCCCCAACCACATCAGACAGGCCAACACCCTCCCAACATTTAAACAGGCCCTCAAAACCCACCTCTTCAAGCTTGCCTTCACCAGTTAACCCTCCCCCCTTCCCATGTGTCCCCAGTACTACCTTAATTAGGCACTATACTTTCCTATACTTTCTTTTATTTCTTTTTTGTGTCTTTTTATTATTACTACTCAATCTTTTCAGTTTGTAAAGTGTCTTTGAGTGTCTAAAAAAGCGCTATATAAGTGTAATGTAGTATTATTATTATTATTATTATTATTATTATTATTATTATTATTATTATTATTATTAGTCTATAGCCATCACTATGTCCAAGAGTGTTTAACGACCACACAGTAAAAGGTAAACACGTTGTGTTTGATATCGTTCCTCATCCCATCCCGTGCATTACATCCAGCCCGTCCTCTGATTTCTACCTCCCCCAGCCTCCCCTGCTGATTATCTCTACTATCTCTACTACCTCTATCTACTATCTCTATACTATCTCTACTATCTCTATACTATCTCTATACTATCTCTACTATCTCTACAATCCCTACTATCTCTACTATCTCTATACTATCTCTATTATCTTTATACTATCTCTACTATATGTATGGAGCAGGGACACTCAGAAGCCCGAGAAGTTGTTTTGTTCAGTTTTTTGATTGTCTTGCCACGCACACAGACCTCGACTAGAGAAAGAAGTTCTCCGATTCTTTTTTTTCCACCCTTCTTATTTCTGAAGAGAACCAACCGGGAAAGTCGGCCGTAAGTGAAACGTATTGGAAGCATTTGTTCTTTTCCGCATAATGAGGTGTTATGTGCCAGTCAGCGGAGCAGAGAGGACTGTGGGCTGCTGGGTAATGTAGCGTGTGAGGAGAGCAGAACGGCAGCTCACTCCGACACGCTCTGCATAATGAAAACGCAGGATAAACACTGGCCTGGAGCGACTATGCACCGCTAGTCTGAGCAGCTCTCCCCACGCCCGCTAACAAATCAATAAGTCTAGCCCTATCTCCCACTCTTCCTCTCTCTCTCTCTCTCTCTCTCTCTCCCTCTCTCCCTATCTCCCACTCTTCCTCTCTCCCTCTCTCACTCTCCCTCTCTCTCCCTCTCTCCCTATCTACCACTCTTCTTCTCTCTCTCTCCCACTCTCCCTCCCTCTCTCTCTCTCCCCCCTCTCTCTCCCTCTCTTCCTCTCTCCCTCTCTCTATCCCTCTCTTTCCCACTCTCCCTCTCTCTCCCTCTCTGTCTCTCTCCCTCTCTCTCCCACTCTTCCTCTCTCTCTCTCCCTCTCTCTCCCACTCTCCCTCCCTCTCTCTCCTTCTCTTCCTCTCTCCCTCTCTCTCTCCCCTTCTCTCCCTCCCTCTCTCTCCCTCTCTCCCTCTCTTCCTATCTTCCTCTCTCTCTCCCACTCTTCCTCTCTCTCTCCCTCTCTCTCCCACTCCCCCTCTCTCTCTCTCTCCCACTCTCCCTCTCTCCCTCCCTTCCTCTCTCTCTCCCTCTTTCCCTCTCTCCCTCTGTCTCCCAATCCCTCTGTGTCTCCCTCCCTCCCTCTGTCTTCCCCTCCCTCTGTCTCTCCCTCCCTCCCTCCCTCACACATATTATACTATTGTCCTATTAAATGTTTTATCTATTTATTTCTTATATTGGGTTGTATTCATTGCAATTTTTATTTTCTGACTATGCTGACTCTTGCTGTATTTTTAAATAATGTATGCAAAGCACTTTGAATTGCCCCTGTTGTATGAAATGTGCTATACAAATAAACTTGCCTTGCCTTGCCTTGCCTATATACATATACACTCCCCGGACACAAGGTACACCTTTTCAACTGCATGTCAACACAAATATCTAATCAGCCAATCACGTGGCAGCAACTCAATGCATGTAGACATGGTCAAGACGATCTGCTGAAGTTCAAACCAAGAAGCATCAGAATGGGAAAGAAAGGTGATTCAAGTGACTTTGAACGTGGCATGGTTGTTAGTGCCAGGCAGGCTGGTTGTAGTATTTCAAAAAGTGCTGATCTACTGGGATGTTCCTGCACAACCATCTGTAGTGTTGAGAATGGTCGGAAAAAGAGAAAATATCCAGTGATCAGCAGTTCTCTGGGAGAAAATGGTGTTGGTTGTGTAGTGGTGTGGAGGACATTTTCTTGGCACAAATCTTCAGCAACTGTCTGATGTTATAATGTCAATATGGACCAAAATCTCAGAGGAATGTTTCCAGCACCTTGTTGAATCTAGGCCACGAAGAATTAAGGCAGTTCTGAAGGCAAAAGAGGGGGTCCAACCTGGTACTAGCAAGGTGTGCCTAATGAAGTGGCGGTGAGTGTAGTGTAGGATCAGCTGTTTACGTTGGTGTTTTAGTTGTTGTTTTTACTGTTGTGATGCTAGGCAGGTTTGTGCCTGTGGTTGCATTTCCAGTGGACCCCCCCACATACACACACACAAACACACACACAAATCTATGAAACACACACACACACAGACCTCTGAAAACACACACACACACACACACACACAGACCTCTGAAACACACACACACACACACACACACACACACACACACACACACACACACAGACCCCTGAAAGAGCACAATAACTTTCTTCTTCTCTTTCCCTCAATTCCATCACTAGTCAGCTGCTCTCTTATCTGGCCCTCAGTGTCACACACACACACACACACACACACACACACACACACACACACACACACACACACACTGAGAGCAGTGCTCTCTGTTTGACTTATTGTAGTCAGAGGTGACAGGTCCCTGACTCATCTCTCTTCCTGCCATTGTCTCTCTCCAGCTTGTCTCTCCCTCTCTCTCTCCCTCTCTCACCCTCCCTCTCTCCCTCCCTCTGTCCCTCTCTCTCTCTCCCTCTGTCTCTCTCTCTCTTCCCCCTTCTCTCTCTCCCTCTGTCCCTCTCTCTCTCTCCCTCTGTCTCTCCCTCTCTCTCTCCCTCTGTCCCTCTCTCTCTCTCCCTCTGTCTCTCCCTCTATCTCCCTCCCTCTCTCTCTCCCTCTGTCTCTAGCTCATTCTCTCCCTCCCTCCCTCCCTCCCTCCCTCTGTCTCTGAATTTCTCTCTCTCTCTCTCTGTCCCTCTCTCTCACTTCCTCTCTCTCTCTCTCCCTCCTTCTCTCTCTCTCTCCCTGTCTCTCCCCCTCCACCTCTCTCTCCCTCTCCATCTCTCTATCTCTCCATCTACCTCTCCCTCTCTCTCCTGTTCAGGTCTCAGTCTGCAGTAGCAGCTGCCTGGCAGTATTTAAGTAGTAACTAGTTTGTGAATTAAAACTAATACTAAATATAACATATGATGCTATGCTATAAAATGCTACATTGCATTATGTTATAACATGCTATGCTATGCTATGGACCAGATAATCCTGCATTAATACTGTAACGATCCTGTATGAGGCCCGTTAACAGCTCCACCAAGGGAGTTAACTCTCTTGGTGTTGTGCTTAGCGCGGCTGTCGGTTATGCGGGAGATCGGGGTTCGATTCCCGCATGGGGCGAGTTACACTACCAGTTCCCGTTCGCTACAATACTATCTGTGGTAGTACTGTTTTTACACGGTCATTCAGAACTGACATTGTACGTTTTTGAAGTTATTGATGAGAAGGGGACCGGTCACCGCTAAAGTGTTTATATTTGACATCCGTGGTCGTCTCAATCAATGGTCCTCTGGAAGTTTGAACAAATTAACACTAGAACAGCTGTGCCTTTTTTACCTACTATAAGAGCCGCCTCGGGGGTCAAATGACCATAGTCTTTACAATGGGAAACTGCTATTTACACACAACGACCACTAGTTGGCCAGCTTGTAAATTAGCCTGCTTCCTACAGAGAAAAACTGCAAAATAGCTTTATACTAGCTTATCCTGATCTGATTTTGAAACTGAAAGGATACTGGGGTGGTAGAAAGCACATATCTAGGAAAAGTCATGAAAGGAGGGGTCCTGAAATTTTGATCGAGTGCAAAAATATTTAAAACATTTTACTCACTTGAGGTCAAATGACCCCGACCAACGGCTGTTCCAGTGTTATTAAAGCTCTGTTAAATTCACACATTTCACTGCCATTTAGACGGGTTAATGTGACAGCAGCCGTCACCTGGAAGCTGACTGAACCCACACACCTGTCTCCAGACGCAGGGGGACCTGTCTCACGGATTACAGGCTCCTGTCAGGCCTCCTCATCCCAGTGTCATGTCCGCCCGACACCGCGTATAATATAAACACTACACTGCTCTTCTACGGCTGATTAGCATGTTAGTCGCTACGCTACCGGCAGCATCTAAAGTCTCCTTTAAAGCCTCAGAAACATTATCTCTACCTTCTATAGCTACCTTCAGGAATCTGCTCTCTCTCTCTCTCTCTCTCTCTCTCTCTCTCTCTCTCTCTCTCTCTGTCTGTCTGATTTGCATAATTCATTCACCAAGTTTGTTTCAAGACTTTCAGTTAAAAGTTTACGTCCTCCCGTTCCTGAATAACCTTTACATGAAAATCCAATTTGTACGGATGTCGACATGGACAGGAAATCACACATTCAGGAAGTGTTGCTGGAGCTGCCTAATAGCCCTGCTGACACTGAGAACACCATCGTAACGAGGATACTCAGGGTCAGAACATACAGTAGCATTGAACTGTATGGGGAGGCGGGTGGAGGTAGAACACCAGGGGAGGCTGGGGGAGGTAGAACACCAGGGGAGGCTGGGGGAGGTAGAACACCATGGAAGGTTGGGGGAGGTAGAACACCAGGGGAGGCTGGTGGAGGTAGAACACCAGGGGAGGCTGGTGGAGGTAGAACACCAGGGGAGGCTGGGGGAGGTAGAACACCAGGGGAGGCTGGGGGAGGTAGAACACCAGGGGAGGCTGGGGGAGGTAGAACACCAGGGGAGGCTGGTGGAGGTAGAACACCAGGGGAGGCTGGGGGAGGTAGAACACCAGGGGAGGCTGGTGGAGGTAGAACACCAGGGGAGGCAGAACACCAGGGGGGGGCTCCCTCTATGTACAAGCAGAATCAGGCTATTTGAAAGACTGTTTTTATGCAAATCACCTCAAATACCTATTTACGTAAAGATTCATTTCCGTGAGGTAATTTATTCTCTATTAATAAAATCAGTAATTGTCGCATTCACTAACCCTCGCTCTATTTCCTCATTAAAGAGTATAGGGCTTGATTTAGCTCCCAACCCCTGTCTGTCCTGACAAGATAACAAGCGTTGGAGTGTGTGTGTGTGTGTGTGTGTGTGTGTATGTTATTACCCCTGGCTAAACTAAAGTATGGAGATGATGATGCTTCACGCTGTCGTTGAGTCACAGCTGTCACAGCAGGAAGCTGCTAGTCCCTGGGAGAAAACACTTCACACTCACACACACACACACACACACACACACACATGCAATAGTTTATTGCCTGTGAAAGTGCATGGCAGCAATGCACCAGTTCCCTATGCTGTACGACCAGAGCGATGCATAGTGTAGCCACATGCTACCTGTGCCATAGAGATGCATAGTGTAGCCACATGCTACCTGTGCCATAGAGATGCATAAAGTAGTTCCCGACATTGCAGCCCAAGACAATAAAGCAATAGGCATCATTTAAGATAAAAAAGTGACAATAGCACTGGACATGAGTGACAAATAAGACAGGATACAATCAGCAGTACAACTACGGTAGTAATAGATAGATAGTTCAAGTAGTAAAGTGGCTGTGAGCTTAAGGTTTAGGTAGTTTGTATGCGTCGGATGTGCTTGGGGGAGATAGTCAATTGTTTACAGTGGCCTTGTTTTACTAGCCTGATCGCCTGGGGGAAGTAGCTGTTGGTTAGCCTGGGGGAAGGAGCTGTTGGTTAGCCTCTGAGTTTTGGCCCTGAGGCTCCGGAAGAGGCTTCGCCTTTTGGACGCCATTGGTTCAAACAGACTGTGGTTGGAGTGGCTGGGGTCTAACAGACTGTGGTTGGGGGGGCTGGGGTCTAACAGACTGTGGTTGGGGTGGTTGGGGTCTAACAAACTGTGGTTGGGGGGGCTTGGGTCTAACAGACTGTGGTTGGGGTGGCTGGGGTCTAACAGACTGTGGTTGGGGTGGCTGGGGTCTAACAGGCTGTGGTTGGGGGGGCTGGGGTCTAACAGACAGTGTGATTTGGGGGGGCTGGGGTCTAACAGACTGTGGTTGGGGGGCTGGGGTCTAACAGACCGTGGCTGGGGTGGCTGGGGTCTAACAGACTGTGGCTGGGGTGGCTGGGGTCTAACAGACTGTGGTTGGGGGTCTAACAGGCTGTGGTTGGGGTGGCTGGGGTCTAACAGACTGTGGTTGGGGGGTCTAACAGGCTGTGGTTGGGGTGACTGGGGTCTAACAGGCTGTGGTTGGTAGGGCTTGGGTCTAACAGACTGTGGTTGGTAGGGCTTGGGTCTAACAGACTGTGGTTGGGGGGGCTGGGGTCTAACAGACTGTGGTTGGTGTGGCTGGGGTCTAACAGGCTGTGGTTGGGGTGGCTGGGGTCTAACAGACTGTGGTTGGTGTGGCTGGGGTCTAACAGGCTGTGGTTGGGGTGGCTGGGGTCTAACAGGCTGTGGTTGGGATCTTTGATGATCCTCCAGGCTTTGCTGACACACTGTTTGTTGTATACATCCTGGATGGAGGGAAGCTCACATCCACTGATGCGCTCGGCTGTCCGCACCACCGTCTGTAGTGCTCTGCGGTTGAGGGCAGTACAGTTGCCATGTCAGGCAGGCTATTTCTCCCATAGAGGTACATAGAGTAGCCAGATGCTATCTGTGCCATAGAGACACATATAGTAGCCACATGCTAATTATCCTATAGAGATGCATAGAGTAGCCACATGCTATCTATCCCATTCATTCGTCGTGTCAATGTGATTATTGGTCACGGTTAATTTAGAGAAGAGCGCCCTCTAGTGTTTGTTAATCTATGGCTGCGACTACAAGAGATAACGTCTGTAATGGTGGCCAGTTTTCAGAGACTGCAGCAACAGCCCCCAAGGTTTAGTCTGGGCGGGGGCTGGACGCTAGGCATGCTGGGAGGCGGCAGGACGTAGACCTTGGCGTAGGAACTGGCTCGGGATTGTTTTTCTTTAATTTCATGGAAATAGATTCTGACTTCAAGGCCCCTCAGGTGACATTTTGAACAAGGTTCAGTCAGACACCGACAGGGAAGTTAACACGACAACAGCCGTGCCTATTTTACCTACTCGTAGAGCCGCCTTGGGGGTCAAATAGACCCCCTTTTTAGAATGTAAGGATACTGGGGTGGTAGAACGCACATACAGTATCTAGGAAAAGTCATGAAAGGAGGGTCCTGAAATTTGATCAAGTGCAAAGATATAACTTTTTCTTTAACTCAGGGGTCACTGTCACCCCATCACGGCTCTTCTAGTAACCAACCTCACCCTGACAGCAACGCCTGATCTGATTGGCTGGCCGCCCCATCCCCCAGCGGATGACCTCATCGGCCAGACGAGTCCTCGTCTCAGATCCTAACGCAGCGTTTGGCCAGAGATCAGTCTGCCTGTCCACTACC
>NC_137688.1:62167965-62170465 GCF_963989245.1 Nansenia antarctica | reverse complement strand
CGGGTTGCTACTTGCTATTCTTCCATCCCAAGTCAGTGGAGGGAAAGGAGAGGAGAGCAGAATACGCCTTTCCACTTTAAACTGAATGAGCTCCTTCAACAAGGAGAATGAAGCTGGAGTTGAGCAGGCTGGTGTTGTAGTTTTATATCATTTTATACTGAGGAATTGGAAGTCTCTCGACAGTTTGGCGAATCTAGCACTCAAGGAAGGCCCATTTCCTTCCTGTAAGGGATGGGCCAAGATCTGTGGCGCAGTGAATAATTCCGACTGTCGACAGGGCCCATAACATGTGCAATCACAGATTTGTATAATATGATTGGTTCCCATGAATAGTGACCTCATGACCAAGGACAGTTCTATAAATATGAGTCCCGCCCAATGTTGGGGGCTTTTTGGTCTTTGTCTGCTCTTTTTGTCCGCTGCTGTGTGCTGGTAGACAAACTGGTAGTGGTCGCTCTACGAGTAGAGGGCTGCAAGGGAATTTTCCTGGCTACACAGCGTACAGTTTTTTTTTACCTTTGCCTGCTTGCGGCTCTGTCATTATGTAAAGCGCATTGAGTCGCATCTTGTGAGAAATGCGCTATACAAATAAAACTTGATTTGACTCTCTCTGCACTCTGCACTCATGTGACTTTGCTTAATAAAAGGCCTCCTTGGAGACAATTGATTCAAGCTCTTTGTGCTTTATAAGTTTTACTCCATTTATTAAGAATCAATTAAATCCACAAAACTGGCTTAACCGAGCGTTGCTCATCTCCCGGTTAGAGACCGTGAATAATAATAATGTCTCTGGATGGATCGGGAGGTTGGATAGAGGTACAATAACCCCCTACCCCCCCACCCCCACCCCATCACTCCCCCCCCCCCACCCAGGGGCGCACTAGTTGGGGGAACAGTGGACCTGACTACCCAGGGCCCCAGCAGGGAGAGGGCCCTTGAAAACCCTGGAATTAAAGTTTTGTTTTGTTTGTAATGTTCTTTATTTCAAATTAATTAGGGTCATAACTTATTTAAGTTTGTTGATTACATCAATTGAGAGAATTGACTTTGTGCCACAGTTTTCCCAAAATATCCGCCCGCATGCGGCTCTTTGACTCTACCTGTTTGTGTACAATCAATTCTATTCATTAAAAGTCTGTGGCTCGCTCTCTGTGTCTCGATAGGCATCATTTTGGTATGGCAATTTATGGCACTCGCCATACCTGGCTTTAAAGAAACCTGGCTTTTCCCCCTGAAAATTAAATCTGAAACACGTTTTGTCCTTTTTGTGATTTTATCCACACAACGGTAACTCAAAATCCTCCCGGCTCCATCTCATCAGCCAGGCGCTAGTGGAGCGGGACATCGAGGTTTCTGCTCTGGCTCGTAGCCTAGCAACAGTTCCTCAATAAACAAGCCATGGAGTAACGTTAATGTTAAAACCTTGTCCATGATCCTTGTTAATTCAGGTGGGTTAAACAAACTGTATGAACGCCATAATACTGTTGGTTCAAATTAATGAACAAGTCCATGTCATGTTGTGTTAATAGAAACATGTTCTAATATGTTATTTTAGTGAAAAACCTGACCTAACATCACCCACGATTGTGAAGCTAACTCTAACAAGCTAGTTAGCGAACGTTAAAGGGTACAACAGCTAGTTTAAGTATGAAAACCATGTCTCTATTCTCAATCATTTCTGTAATAATTGTACCAAATTGGGGCCAGTAACAATAACTTGTGTGTCAGTAAGTTATATGTGTGTGCAAGCATGTTTTTGATATTGTCAATCGTCTCACTTTTAATACAAATGTGCCAGGGAAAAAAAGGAAAATGGACATAACAAGGACCGTTTTTGGTATAAGGGCAGCAGAGACAAGTACAGGGACACAGGTGAGGTCTTACAATACTAGTGTTTTTAACAGTGCAGTTAATTTAGAGTTGAGAATAGCTAAATCTGTAATGTTTTTGTTTTGAATGAGATTGAACCAGGTCCACCTGCTAGGAAAGATGTAGATTACTACCTGAGATTACTACTGTAGATCACCTTTATTCATTACTTTAATGTCATGTAAGTCAATTGAATAGAAACAGCTCACTAAAATTGGTTATTGCACAACTGATTTAAAAAAAAAAATAAAAAATCCTCAACCCCCCCACTCGGTACCTTGCCATATCTTGGCTTTTGCTGAAATGACACCACTGGTCTCATAGCCTATTGGAAATTGCAGAATAAATGTTCTATATCAAAATATGCATGAGAGTCATGGATCAAAAGAGGAAGGGGGCCCACAGAGATTGTTAATGTATAGGGCCCAGAATTTTGTGGCACGCCCCTGCCCCCCCCCCCCCCCCCCCCCCCCTCATCACCCCCCGATGAACTTCACCAGACGAGCCGAGCGCTCTGACAGTTCAGTGTTTCTCCAAAGGGAAATGAGATCATTTAGAATGTCCCTCAGCTGAGGGCTGATAGCTGTGACAGAGACAGAGAGAGTCCTCACACAGAGGCGAGTCTCTCCTT
>NC_137688.1:62144255-62167765 GCF_963989245.1 Nansenia antarctica | reverse complement strand
TGACTGATCCAAAACTCAGGAAACCATTGACTATGTACAGACTCAGTGAGCACAGCCTCGCCATCGAGAGAGGCCGCCACAGGCAGACCTGGCTCCCCAGACCAGACAGACAGTGCACCCACTGCACACAAAACCAGGTGGAACAGAGCTACACTTTTTACCACCTGCCAGCTGTACAAAGAAATCTGATACAGATACTTCTCACAGATTACAAACACCCCAAAAGATGTTGAAGACTAATGACAAAACACTGCCATATCTGCTGGGTGAAGTACAACAATGTGCAAACACAGCAGCAATGTGATCTATGAGCTGTTGTGACAGTAAAAGGTTGTCCAATGGAACACAACCACCATACATTTAGAGGAGAACTTAACATGAGACAGCATTACGCACAAACTAACGTTAAAAGATTTTGTATATCAATCTGCGGAGTTGTGTTGTGGAATGGCCTTGAGGAAAAGCTCCAAAGGTGTACTAATGAACTGCAATTTAAAAGAATATATAAGAATGATATCCTTTCTAGATACAACATGGAAGAGACAGGACATGCCATTTGCTAAAATTAGTGTATGATAGTTTGTATCCTGTATTGTGTGTATTTGAATTTGAATGACAAAATTGAGCCTGTTTGTTTTTTTGTTTGTTGTTTGTTTCTGTTGTAAACCTACGCTACTGTAACTGTAGTGTGTGAATGGGGATAGGACAAATAAGCTTTGCTTCCTCCTATTCCCTTTCGGACAGCTTAACCATGTGGATTTATTTCTTTATTCTTTATTTTTGAAATCATTTGTATTCCAATGTACTTGGACTGCTGTTCGAAATAAAATAAACTTGAACAGTAAAGACCTACCACCATAAATAAGTATCTGACCTATTTGCACCATGCAGATCTCTGTACATAATGTTCTATTCATATTTGTGACAGCTGCTGGTGTTTTGGGTAACCAGTAGCCAAAGTAATTTTTTTGTTTTTTCCATATTCTGAAATGACAGATTGTAAGATAAAAAGTTGAAGAAGATATGCGTATTTGAATGTTCCTCTTTCTCTCTTGCTCTCAACGAAGGCGGTCGCATTTTCCCTCTCTCTCCTCCCACTGTCGGAGCTCCTCTTTGCACTTGAAACTATTTGATTAGAATAGCAGATGTTAAGAACAACACACAGGTGTTTTCTTTCCTACAGAGGGTGATGTAACCCCTCCCCCCCTCCCTTCCCCCACCCCTCCCCTGCTGTTGTGTCTCATGTTAAATTGTTTCCCCCCCCCCCTTTTTTCCTTTTCCTTGTTTTTCTTCATTCTATGGTTGTATATGTTTTTATCCTGTTGTAAAGCACTTTGAGTTGCATTTCATGTACGAAAGTCAGTCGAAGTCTTAGGAGGCATAGTATATGGGAAAAGCAGGTGTCTTAGGAGACACAGTGCTGGGGGTTGTAACGTCTCAGGAGGAGCAGTTAAGGTGTAGCCTGAAGAGATGGGTATTCAGTCTCAGACGGAAGATGGGTAGTGACTCTGCAGTTCTGACAGCCGTGGGCTGTTCATTCCACTAGCGGGGAGCCAGTGTAGTGAAGACACGTTACTGGGCACCGCGACTGCCGTGTTGGCGTAGAGGTGGTGGGACCAGTCGGCCAGCAGAGGTGGAGGAGTGGAGTGCACGGGCTGAAGTTTGGGGTGTGACCATTGCCTGCAGGTAGGCAAGCACCAGGGACTTGAATCTGATGCGAGCTGCTATCGGGAGTCAGTGAAGAGTGCGAAGGAGGGGGGTGACATGAGAACATTTGGGGAGGTTATATACCAGATGAGCAGCAGCATTCTGGATGAGCTGAAGAGGTCTGATGGCGGAGGTGGGGAGCCCGGCCAGGAGTGCATTGCAGTAGTCAAGGCGGGAGATGACCAGTGATTGGTTCAGGAGTTGCGCTGCTTCTCTGGTGAGGAATGGTCGTATCCTTCTGATGTTGTAAAGGAAGAATCTGCAGAAGCGTGCTGTCGCTGCGATGTTCTCTGCACAGGATAGGCGGTTGTCCAGGATCACTCCAAGGTTCTTGGCTGTCTGGGAGGGGGTTACAGTAGAGTTCTCCACTGTGATTGAGAAGTCTTGGAGAGGGCCGGCTTTCCCAGGGATGAAGAGTAGCTCAGTCTTGTTAAGGTTGAGCTTGAGATGGTGGGCTTACATCCATGTAGAGATGTCAGCAGACATGCAGAGACACGTGTTGCCACATGTAGGTCAGAGGGGGGGAAGGACAGGAAGAGCTGAGTGTCATCTGCGTAGCTGTGGTAGGAGGACCCATGTGAGGAGATTACCAAGCCAAGAGACTTGGTATAGAGGGAGAACAGCAGGGGCCCTAGGACAGAGCCCTGGGGTACCCCAGTGGTGAGGGTTCGTGGAGACAGTGATTCTCTCCAAGTCACCTGGTAGGAGCGACTGGCCAGGTAGGAAGCAAACCAGGAGTGTGCAGTGCCAGAGATGCCCAGTTCTGAGAGGATGGAGAGAAGGATCTGGTGGTTGACTGTGTCGAAGGCAGCAGAAAGGTCCAGGAGAATGAGAACAGACGAGAGGGAGGAAGCTTGAGTGACAAGCCGTGACAGCAAGGAGAGCAGTCTCGGTGGAGTGCACAGCCTTGAAGCCGGATTGGTGGGGGTCCAGGTTTTCCATCTTCTGGAGATAGTCAGTGAGTTGTTTAGATGCAGCACGTCCAGGTTTTGGAGGGGAAAGAGAGAAGGGATACCGGTCTGTAGTTGTGGACAGAGGACGGGGTCAAGGGTTGGTTTCTTGAGAAGAGGCTTGATTGGCTATCTTGATGGCAGCCAGGACAGATCCTGTGGCTAAGGAGGAGTTGATTACGGTGGAGAGGTAAGGAAGGATGTCGGAGGAAATGGATTGGAGAAGAGGGGAGGGGATGGGATCGAGTGGGCAGGTGGTTGCCCGCTTGGATGTGATCAGTGTGAGAATCTCCTCAGGGGAAATGGGGGGAAAAGATGATAGGCCAGAGCCCGGCTGTATAGCAGAAGGTCTGGAGGGGGTGTTAGGAGGAGGGGCAAAGGTGCTGCTAATGTCATCAACCTTCTTTTCGAAGTAGGTGACAAAGTCATCGGCAGACAGGGAGGAAGGAGGAAGGGGAGGAGTGTTGAGGAGTGAGGAGAATGTGGAGAAGCTTTGTTTTGTGAGATTTTGAGTTTTCTTAGATCTTTCTTAGCTGCAGATGACCAAATGACTGGACAGTACTCAAGGTGTGACAAAACTAAAGCTTGAATCACTTGGTTCAGAGTGTCTGAATACTTAGATATACTACATACTTAGAACATTTCCTTGTTACGGCAATGCTCTTACCCATTTTAGTTGCAATATTATCAATATGTTCAGTCCATGTAAGTTTAGCATCCAACACAACGCCAAGTAGCTTGGTCTTTTTAACTTGTTCTACTGGCTTTCCACCAAGTGATAAGCTTAGTTGAGGATTAGTAGAGGATTAGGGTGGAGTGATGGAGGGGTGGAGGGGAGGAGGAATGGAGGGCTGGAGGGATGGAGGGGAGGAGGGATGGAGGGGTGGAGGAGTGGAGGGATGAAGGAGTGGATGGATGGAGGAGTGGGGGGTGGAGGGATGGAGGAGTGGAAGGATGGAGGAGTGGGGGGTGGAGGAATGGAGGGGAGGAGGAATGGAGGAGAGGATGGGTGGAGGAATGGAGGGGAGGAGGGGTGGAGGGGAGGAGAGGTGGAGGGGAGGAGGGATGTAGGGATGTTGACATTAGTTTCACTCACAACGATGTAGCAGCACTCGTTGTCATACGCCCAGGCTTCAATAAGGCTTCTCCTCTTTCTTCTCCACCTCAAAATAATGGAACATGTTTGGTGCAGTAATCTATGATGTCACCTGGGGTCGTTGACCTGCTATGACCTGGGGTTGTTGGCAATCACAACGCTGGTAGAAGGAGCAATTACCTTTTTCTTTTGCCTTTTCTAATCAAAGTATATTTATAGTAGAGAAACTGTACAGGCGGGGTAGAGGGGATGAGGTGGTCTTTAGGAAAAGGTTTTAAGAAAATAATTCAGGAATAGGATTTTCACTGTAATGTTTCACTTGAATCTCTTTCCTCCTGTCACCAAGGCCTTGATCCCCTGCCATGCTAGCGTCCTGGATTAATCAGACATGATTCAGCTCCTGATGTCATTATCTGCACAACTGCTGGGGGTTGGTTTGCATTTTTTAAAATTAATTCAAATCAATCTCATTCCCTCGGGTGACATACCTGATGGTTTTAATGTGAGATGTCGCTGGTGAGGCTGTTTTGAGTCTTTTATATTCTATATTTAAGTTATTTAGTAGACGCCTTTATCCAAAGTGACTCACAATGGCTGCATTTACACCGCAGGTCGTAATGCCTAGTTGCCGATGTTTTGTCTATATCCGATTTTTTGGAATGCCTGCTTACATCTACTTTTAAAAATGACCCATATCCGATACCTGTGCTCACCACTTGCGTAACACTTGAAACAACCCGCATGTGAACATGAGGTACATGGTTACCGGAAACGAAAGTAGACAGCCAGCCAGCACCTCAATGGACGCAAACGAGACAGAAAATATAATCCAAGCCATTGCTTTCTGAAGTATGTTTCTAGGTCCGCAACATTTTGTGTACATTTTAAGGCGAAGAAGAAAGAGGAGAGCCCTTATTGAAGCTGTTGTGAGTGAAACTAACGGCTTTTGCCCTAGTGGACTGCTGCCTCGTTCTCCATCTCTTCCCTCTCAATCTCCATATCCTCCCTTGCTGTCTCTTTATCCTCATTTCCTGGCTCTGTTGTCCTCAAATACTGCTTCTCTGAGTGCCCTGTTCTCACCATCTATAATTACATCTTAAATTAACAATACTATTGTCCACAGCATCTATCTTTCTCCTTATCGCACTCTTACTGACATGGCCCTTTTATAGTAACTCTCTAACACCCTCATTATGACCCTGTCTGATGCGTTCTGTCCTCCCTCACTGAGAGCTCCCTCCCTCTGGTCTATATATAAATTTTTTTTTTTTTTAAATTAGTTAGTGGCCTACTCACCCTTAAAGAAAATGCTTCTGATAAAATAGGCCTACTTCACATTAATTTAATTATGTAATTATGTTGCTTGACATTATCACAATGCTTCACCTGGAGCTGGCCCTCTTAGTCCCGTTTGCTGCCTCCTTGAGCTTTTTCTCTCTCCTTCCTACCTCTCTCTCCTCCCTCCCTCTTTCTACTCCCTCCCTCCCTCGACTCCCTCATACACATACACTCACACACACACGCACACGCGCGCACGCACGCACGCACACACACACACACACACACACACACACACACACACACACACACACACACACACACACACACACACATACACATACACATACACATACACACACACACACACACACACATACACAAACACACATACACACTCTCTCTCTGCTTTGATCTCCTCTCTTTTGAAGGCATAGGCTACTGTAAGCACCCAAAAATAATGTTAGGCTACATAAAAAAACGTAATTACATGACCCAATTGGGACATTAATTGAAGTTCAAGTGGTTCCAATATGACGTTGAACCCAGTGTGCGGTCCGGCGAATTTATGAACGCGGCCCTAAATGACACAATTTGAATTGGTCTAACAACATAGCAACAACTTTCCCACGATTTCACCACTCAAGAGGACACTTTAGCGCAATGTTTTCAACTGGCAACTCAGCCAATCAGGGTAAACGGGCTGTTGCCCGGGCAACAATAGCCCGTACCTGAGCACCCTACTAACATAAGGAGTTTTTGGCCGGTTTTGGCACGATTTTCGGATGTCTGAAAACGACAGAAAACGCCCGGTTATCAGATGGATCTTAACATTTTCCTATAACAAAATCCTGGGGTGTGAGGTGTGTTAAGAGTCAATTCTCTTCAATTGTCAATCAACTCTCAACCTGCTCGGAAAATGGGCGTGGGGAACGACAGATTCCAGACTCTCTAGTCTAGAGTCTCGTTCCCCAAGCCAGAAATCTCGCGTGAACCCATCCTTTTAATATTGCCTTTCAATTACAAAATAATTAAATTAAGATTATATAATGATTAAAGCACTTTGAGCCGCAACGTTTGCAGGAAAAGCTCTATACAAATAAAGTTATTATTATTAAGACGAAGTCAGCTCGCTTCTTGATTGGCGAGCAGGGTTGCCAGATGGGAATGACATTTTCCACCCTAACCACAGTCTAAAACCGCTAATTCCACCAAACAATCTGGCAACCCTATGGTTTCTGGTCGGAAGTATTGAACACATTTCACATTTACGATTGCCGGCCACGCCCATTTTCCGAGCAGGTTGCCGGGAGAGATTGACTCTTAACACACCTCACACCCCAGGATTCTGTTATAGGAAAATGTTAAGATCCATCTGATAACCGGGCGTTTTCTGTTGTTTTCAGACATCCGAAAATCGCTGAAATCGCAGAAAATCCGTATGTGTGTACCCCGCTTTAGTTACATTTTTAGGTTTATTTAGCATACATGGCTTTGCATACATAGCTCTTTGCTGAAAATTGTTGTTCATGTTGTGGAATAAAATTGCAGATCTGTTGGTGAAGAGAAGACGCGGGGTCGCGCTCGCTCGAGGGCACTCGGTACGCGCCAATGCATCTTGGGACTTATAGTATTATGGTGCTGCGGGCACATAATACTGCGGGCCGGTTTTAATAGTAATTAAATATCATCCCGCGGGCAAGAGAGAACTCATTCACGGGCCTGATCCTACTTGGTCCCATTGTGACATTGAACCCAGTGTGCGCGAATTTACGAACGCGGCCAACATAAAAAAAATAAAAAATAAAATCCCATTCTCGCACTTATTGATTAGCTGTCGCGTGCCACTGTTTAAGCTGTCGCGTGCCACTGCTGGCACGCGTGCCATAGGTTGCCGACCACTGCTCTAGAGTCTCGTTCCCCAAGCCAGAAATCTCGCGTGAACCCATCCTTTTAATATTGCCTTTAAATTACAAAATAATTAAATTAAGATTATATAATGATTAAAGCACTTTGAGCCGCAACCTTTGCAGGAAAAGCGCTATACAAATAAAGTTATTATTATTATTATTATCTAACGTAGTACCCTGACTGACCTGTACGAGACAACCATGTGCGACAGGGCAAATAAAGTGCCGAATAACGAAAAGAAGAAGTCAGCTCGCTTCTTGATTGGCTACATTCCATCCACGTTATAGTTGGACTCGCGAACAAGGTTGCCAGATGGAAATGATATTTTCCACCCTAACCACAGTCTAAACCCGCTAATTCCACCAAACAATCTGGCAACCCTATGATTTCTGGTCGTAAGTATTGAACACAAATGTTGACATTTACGATTGCCGGCCACGCCCATTTTCCGAGCAGGTTGTCGGGAGAGATTGACTCTTAACACACCTCACACCCCAGGATTTTGTTATAGGAAAATGTTAAGAGCCATCTGATAATCTGGCGTTTTCTGTCGTTTTCAGCCATCCGAAAATCGGCCAGAAAATCCGTATGTGTGTACCCCGCTTAATCTGACGTTTTCTGTCTTTGGTCGGAAGGGGGAAAATCAGGCCAAAATCGGCCAGAAAATCCTTATGTGTGTACCCCGCTTTACTCACAAAACAACAAATAACTGTTTGGCTATCCAAAGTAAACAACACAAAATCCTGGTAAACAACAACAACAACACAAAATCCTAGTAAACAACACATGTAACTCACTAAAACCCAAGAACACAGCAGAAGGTCTGTCTGCAGACAACTGTACCATGAATAGTGAACTGATGTGGAGATCAATGTCTGAAATTCTGTTGTCTTCTTCATCATCGTCAGATTCGGAGTTCCCCTAAAGTGTATAGTCCAATATGAAGGAGTTCATTAATTGCCCACTGTCGATATTTCTAAAACTAAGAACGTTTCGTTCTAAAACTAAAGTATGTTTACAAGCCAGGTATCACTTACCGGTAGCCTCCGGCAACAGTGAATCCAACCCACAGATTATAAGTATTTAGTGATCGTTAAACTTTTGTTTATTATATCGAGTGGTACTTTAAAACTTTTGCCTGTTATGAAAAAAACGAAAAGCAGATATTTTTTTTTTTTGTGATCAACTTTTTTATTTTATTTTTAAACAACTCGACAACAAGACAGGTACATTATAAACAATAACGACACATACAACACGGCACAGTAAAATAAAACAAGAACCAAAAATAAACCACAACAAAATTAAAATGACGACCTCCCACCCCCCCACCCGGGATCCAGGCTATTCGCTACATCAAGTGGTTAAACTAAGCTTTTGAGGCTCAACGAAATTGAGTTCCACATCTCCAGTATTGGCTGTTTTGCCCCGTGCATTCGGGCTGTTGATAGCTCTAAGTAGACTATGTCTAGGTAAGTTAGGACCCAGACTCTCCGAGAAAGTGTATGGGGAGGCTTCCAATGTGTGGCAATTAACTTTTTAGCTGCTGTAATTCCGGCTAGTAAGCCTCGCTTCTTGATCAGAGGTAGGCCCACATTGGATAGATTGTTTAAGATAAGTGCAATGGGGGAGTAAGGCACATTAGTCTCAAATAGCTCAGAGAGGTTAGAGGCCACCATCTCCCAGAAACTAGCCACTGGAGGACACTCCCAGACCATGTGCATGTAGGTGCCATAGGCCTTGTTAGCGCACAAAGTGCAAGTAGGATGTGTGTTAATTTTCATCAAGAAAAGTTTCTTGGGTGTCAGGTAAACTCTATGTATGAAGTTGTAATGAATTTGCTGGTGGTCAGGATTTCTAGATGCTAACAGTATGTTGGACCAGACCTTATCCCAATCAAAGGCTGAATCTAGTTCTGGGATGTCGGCCCTCCATATAGTATCCAAAGCCAGGGGTGTGTAAGCGTGTTTAGAAATAAAACGATAGAGATTAGAAACCAGGCCACTAGAGCCATCAGTGCTGTAAAGGACTTTGTGCAATGGATGTGGTGTGAGAGGAGTTTGCAGAGAGACTCCACTGGCTTTCAGAGCAGCTCTCAATTGTAAATAAAAGAAAAAAGAAGAACATGGCAAACCAAATGTTATGCATAGCTCTTGAAAAGTAAGTAAACCCTCATTTCCGTAGATGTCTCCCAGTGTTTGGACACCTTTCTCTTTCCATCGAGAGAACTGAATAGGATGGCCACCAATCAGCAGTCTGGCATTATTAAACAATGGAGAGCAAGGATTCCATGCAAAGGGGCAACCACTCAGTTTCTCTACTGCCCTCCATGTCGAAATCAGTTGGGACACTATGGGACCAAATTTCCGGCGACAGTGAGTGATGGGAATGTTCGAGTACAGAAGCTCTTGGAGTGAGTGAGGACGCACCAGACTCTCCTGCAGGGCCCGCCATGACACCAAAGCCTCAGGTTGTATCCAAGTTAACAGAGGTCTAAGTGTAAAGGCCCAGTAATAGTGTTTAAAATTTGGAAGGGAGAGACCGCCGTCTGTCCTGTCTCGCTGCATTGTAGAGAACTTAATACGCGGTCGTTTGCCTCGCCATAGACATTTTGTTACAGCCGTTTTTAGCTTACTCCAGTACTGAGTTGGTGGAGGGAGAGGTAGCATTGAGCTAAAAAAAAATACTCTGGGTAAAATGTTCATCTTGACTATTGAAACTCGGCTGCGAAGTGAATTAGGCAGTGAGGACCATCTATTCAGATCAAGTATGATTTTGTCTAATGTGTTACCATAGTTGTGTTTAGCTATTGTAAGAGTTGACGGGAAAATCTCTATCCCCAAGTATGTAAAATTCTTGACAACTGGAATGGATAGAGGGGCATGGGCATTGGTTATTGCTTGATTCAAAGGTAGCAGAGCAGATTTCTGCCAGTTTATTTTGAGGCCAGATAGTTTACCGTATTGCTCGAGAATAGATAGAATTTGTGGGATGCATTGTATGGCATTATCCGTATAGACTAATATATCATCGGCATATAAAGAGATGTGATGATGTGTTCCATTGATAGAGATCGGAGATAGCATGGGTGACTGACGGATGGTGTTCGCCAACGGCTCAAGAGAGAGCACAAAGAGCAGTGGGCTCAATGGGCAGCCCTGCCTGGAGCCTCTAGATATAGGGAAGAGGGGGGAGCAGTTCTTGCCTGTAATTACCATAGCTGATGGATTAGGGTATAACACCTTAATCATATCAATAAAAGGAGTACCGAAGCCCATTGCTCCTAGGACTGCCCATAAAAAGGGCCATTCTAAGCGATCGAAGGCCTTCATTGCATCCAGCGAAAGGACTGCAGCTGGAGTAAGTACATTTTGGGCACCATCTATGATATGTAGGAGCCTTCTTATATTATCTGAGGCTAATCTGGATTTAATAAAACCTGTCTGATCGCAATGGACTAGTTTCATCATGTGACCCTGAAGGCGCCGCGCCAGCACCTTGGCGTAAAGTTTAAGATCCGCATTCAGGAGGGACAAGGGCCTGTAATTGGCACATTCTGCTGGGTCTTTGTCTTTTTTAAGCAGCAAGGATATTAGAGCAGTGTTAACATCTCTTGAGAAAGAGCCTTCTTTAACTGAATGCAATATCATCTCTGTGAGCAGAGGGCTAAGCAAGGACCAAAAAGTAAGGTAGAACTCTGGTGGAATGCCATCTGGACCTGGCGATTTGCCCTTGCACATATCTGACGCTGCTTCCATCAATTCATCTTGTGTAATAGATGCATTTAAACTTTCAGTTTCACTGTCAGTGATGTGCTTCATATGGACATTAGACAGAAAGCTTTCACATGCAGCTTTATCAAAGGCAATCTCTGAGCTGTACAGCTGCTTGTAAAAAGAGACAAAAGCTGCATTTACGCTCTTGGGATCGGTCAAAACAGTGCCATCTATGGATTTAACGCTGAAAATGTCAGCAAAATGTTCATTAGCTCGAAGTCTCATAGCTAGCAGGTGGCTGGGTCTGGCAGAGTGAAAGTAGTAATTCTGCCTTGTCTTGTGCATGAGAAATTCAGAGCGGCGTCTTAAAAGGGAGTTAATTTCTTTTTTAATTAATACTTTTTCTAAAGCAGCAGCATCGCTATAGCAGCATTGTAGAGTCGCATCCAGAGCAGCATATTTCATTTCAAGCACTTCTAGTTTAGCTGTACGTTCCTTTTTTGGGGGTTGATGCATATAGGGTGGTATTACTTCTAATAAAGCCCTTCACTGCCTCCCACAAAATTCTCGGGTCAGATACCGAGTCCTTATTGAACCCTAAAAACTCATTTAAGTTGTTCTCAAATTGAGATTTGTATGTTTCATCACGCAAGAGCGAGGAATTGAATCGCCATCTGGGGGCTCTGGCAGGTTGAACCCTTATGAAAACCGAACAGCATATAGGTTTGTGATCGGACCATGTAACTGGTATATAAAAAGCGTTTTGAACATTTTGGAACAAGTCTTTAGACACGAATAGAAAATCTATCCTTGAGAAGGATCTATGTCTGCCCGAGAAAAAAGAATAATCTTTTATGGAAGGGTTCACCAGGCGCCAGATATCAGCCATGCCAGTGTGGGCTGCCCACTGGCGTAAAGCATCAGAGGCGAGACGTTGGTCCCTGCTCTGAGTTTCGCCTGTTCTATCAATGTTGTTATCCCAAACCGCATTGAAATCCGCCCCCAGGACCAGGCGAAAGCCCGCCAGGTCTAAGATGGTTTTGGTTAAAAGGTCATAAAAACCAGGGTCAAAGTTGTTCGGGGCGTAAGCCGAGATCAATGCAATATTCTGCCCATCTATCCGTATCTTAGCAATTGCCAACCGTCCCTCCTTGTCCGCCCAAGAGCCAATAATGTCAAGTTTTAGTTTGCGCTTACAGACTACAATCACACCTTTGGTTTTGGTAAGTGAAGAAGAAAAAGCAATGGGGTGATAGAACTTATTTGCAAAACGGCCAACATCTTTGCGGAGAAGGTGTGATTCCTGAACCATAGCGAAATCAATGTTTTTCTTGTGCAAAAATTCTAAAACAGTAGTCCTTTTGTGTGGGATATTGAGACCTCTAGCATTGATGGAAATTAGATTGAGACTGGTCATAGGTTAGTTAGTGTAAAAATAGAAATCATAATCACCTCAGCAAATAGGATAAGGTAGCCTGGATCCCTAGGAAGGCATTCCCCAAAACAGAAAAACCCTAACTCAACAAAAAGAACAAGCAAAAAACAAAACAAAAAGAGAAAAGTGAGGAGGAAAATTGCTCCTCGACGTTCCTGATAAGTCCACATTCGGACAGTTAACTTAGAATCAGGAAATTGGCCGCCCAAATGAGACAGCACCATCACCAGCCATTAAGAGCAGGTGATATCTAATATCTACAACAGTTTCCTACTAGACATTTGCAATCACATTATGAACCAACAAAACACAGTCAATAGGTCTATCAGATTTTAGTTATGAGGAGGATAGTGAGGATACAAGGATATTTGGATGAAAATAACAAGAAACGAAAAACGAAGAAAAGGGGGAAAATAAATTAAATTAAAATTAAATAATATATATTTCATCCATGGATGTGCATGCACACAATGTGCACCCATCCAGGCACTCCCGTAGTCCCCCTTAAGTAGCCTAATTTTGTGTAATCAACACTTGTCTTTATGCGTCCTCCAACACAATACAGCACAACACAACTGAGAGTAACATTAGGCCAAATCAGACAGAGAGTAATAGTAGAACAGCAGATAGTAATGTTTCATTCAGTCGTCTGTGCATCCATACACTGGCACATCCATATACCGACCTGCACTGATACACTCGCACATACACGTCCACGCACATCATATCCCCACTCATCACACCTATACACCCATGCTTTCAGCATGTCCATACACTACGGTAGATAACTGAAGGCGCCTAGAGGCAAAGGAATACGAATCAAATACACAATGATAACAAGCAACAGATATTGTGGTAACGGCGCAACAAAGTTAGGTTAAATTAAACTGATAGACTCATGAAATGTGACCCAGTCCAGACAGTACAGAGGTAATATACTTAGAGCGAGTCCTGGGATGCTGTCTGGGTAGAAAGACATCCACAGCCACCTCCTCCCCAGTTTAACCGTACACAAAACATTGACTAGACATATTATACAATAAAGAAATAGCAGCAGTATACATATTGACTTACCAAAATAAGTTCAGTACTCAGCCGGGGGAGGAGTAAAACCAATACAAAAGCTCACTGGCCATACAGATAGCATGTTATCCATGGTGTCCTTTTAAAAGTTTTTAATGCACTGCATGGCCTTCTTCGGGTCATTGAAACGGTGTTTAGCCCCTCCAGGTGCGGTGAAAGACAGCACTGCAGGGTAGCCGATGCCGAATGGAATCTTTGCCGAGTGAAGCAAACGTTTGCAGTCTAGGAAAGAGTGTCGGCGATCCTGCGTAGCCTTGGAGAAATCCTGGTAGAAACTAATCTTGTGGTCCTGCCAGCGGACATCTCCGATTCCCCTGGCGAGGTGTCTCACGCGCTCTTTCTGTTGGAACCTCAGGAAGCGGACCACCAGAGGTCTCGGCGGAGCTGATATTGTTGACACCCCTTTGATTCTGCGACTGGTTTCTGGTCTCACCAGCAGCGTCACTAGGCTACACTTTTTAAAAGGGTGCTATAATTGATTTGCCATTTGTAAGAGAAGATAAATAGAATAAAAACATGAAGGCACTAAAACTAGAAATCAGACAGTAACTCTTTTTTTTTCTACAATGCTGAATGCTGCAGTTTAAATTAGAGATGCTCCGATCTGATCGGCGCCGATCCATATCGGCCGATATGCCGTTGATCGGTTTTGATTGGAGTTCTCAAAACGGCCGATCAAACACGGCCGATCAGTTTACATAGAGAAATGGCGTCGCCAGTCTGGCAATATTACACAGTGTCGGAAAGAGACAACAAATATGCAGTTTGTAATGTCTGCTCAAAAGAAATACCTCACGGAGGAACGCACGCAAGGACTTTCAATACCACGAATATCATACGGCATTTGAAGGCTTGTCACACCAAGGAATTTAACGAGTTTGATAAATTGGCGAGCGCTAAGGCCAGAGAGAAAGAGTCGTCGAAAGAACGTTCGACGCCACTCACTCAGCTAACTGTTACAGAGACATTGAAACGACAGCAACATATACGGCAACGACAACAAGAAACGAAAGGAAATAAATGCGAAAGTAATGGAATTCATATGCCTTGATCAGCAGCCCCTGTCTGTTGTGGAAGACGCTGGGTTCAAACGCCTTGTTTCCTGCCTGGATCCACGCTATACGGTGCCGGGGCGAAAATATTTCACTGATGTTTGCTGCCGGAATTATATCAAACTGTCTACACGTACATTGGGAGCCTAGTGAAGGACAACATCACGTCAATCAGCTTCACGACTGACATTTGGAGTTCGAGTGTCAGTCCTGTGTCTGTTGTGTCCTGTTTATACCGCCAGTGGGCGCTAGTATGCTAGTGATGTATGCAGTTACGGAAGTGATGTATGCACTTACGGATGTGAAGATTGGAAGTTGAATAAACGTGCGAAGTGAACAGCAGCTGCGTGTCTCCCGGTCTCATTCTTTCCTAACTACTTTCTTACTACAGAATACCACATTTTTGGCGACGAGGATGGCTATTTCCGTACCCTTACCTACACCGTTCATGCCTGTGCCAGGCGAACCTGCTATTTCTTTTCCTACTTGGTTGAGAATGTTTGAAAATTACATGCTCGTAATTGATGCTACCGGAGAAAAATGGCCGGAGGAAAGAAAGCGCGCGGTTCTTCTCCATGCACTTGGGACCGAAGGACAAAGACTGTTCTACACTCTAAAGGATACGGGTGTTACCTACACTTCTGCCGTGGATGGACTGAAAAAGTACTTTGTTCCTAAGGTGAATGTGATTGCTGAACGTCACAAATTTCGACAGAGAGCTCAGGGTCCTGACGAGACGGTTAATCAGTTCCTTGCTTCATTACGCGAGCTAGCTGCAGCTTGTGAATTTGGCGCCATGGAGGAACAAATGATTCGTGATCAACTGATTGAGCGTGTTGCTAATACACGCATACGAGACAGACTTTTGCTTGAATCGGACTTGTCTCTGGACAAAGCTACTTCAATGGCCTTACAAATCGAGGCTGGACTACGGAACTCCAACGTTCTCTCTGGAGCTACAGCTTCGGTGAGAGCCATCGAGAAACAGCCGACGAGGAGGAGGTTCGACAAGGGCAAGAAGAAAGCTCCGACGACGACTGCACCTGCCACGGTCTACAGCCAGCCAGCTACAACTGGGAATCAGCGCGCCTGCTTCCGATGCGGATCCACAGGACACTTAGCTAACAAGCCTACATGCCCGGCGGTTAAGGTGACTTGCAATACATGCGGAAAAGTTGGACATTTTTCCAAGGTGTGTAGATCGGCTCAAAAAGAGGTGCGTGAGGTAGTGGTGAATGACGTTACTGTGCTTTACATGCAGGGGGCCGTCGTGAATGATAAAATGATGTGTACTGTACGAGTTGATGCAAATTATCATTCCCATGATGTTGAGCTGATAGTGGATACAGGCTCATCTGTTTCTATTATTCCAGAGAGTACTTACCAGACACTTTTCCATACATGTGTCCTTGCTGAGCCTACAGTGAATCTGCCTACTTACTCCAGAGAGAAAATTCCTGTTAAAGGTTGCATGCATGCTACAGTTGTTCATAATGGACATTCAGTTACAGGTTCATTGATAGTGGTTGAATCAGGAAATGCATTGCTGGGACTAGATTTATTTGTAGCATTGCAGATGTGCATTGAGGGTAACAAAATTATTACTGTTAGCCCTGCTAGCTCTCCTACTGTGCTCCGAGCACCTACTGTACAGAGTACCACTCCACAGACCGAACCAGAGGTTCTAGTACAGGAGTTAGGGTGTGCAAAAGGTTTTATGCACAAAATACAGGTTAAACCAGATGCTGTGCCAGTACAGCAGAAACTGAGGAGGCTTCCGTTCTCAGTGAGGCAGGCTGTGACCGATGAGCTCGCAGATCTACAGGAAAAAGGCGTTATAGAACGTATAGACGCATCTCCATGGGTTTCCCCTATAGTTGTGACCCAGAGAAAGGGGGGAGGAAAGCCTCGCCTGTGTGTTGACCTCAGAGAACCTAATAAGGCAATCATCAGTGACTGTCATCCCTTACCGCACATGGATGAACTGTTCGCTGAGCTCCGTGGAGCCACAGTCTTTTCTACTATAGACTTAGCCTCTGCTTATCACCAGTTGCCATTGCATCCAGATAGCCGTGATTTAACTGCGTTTATCACGCATGAGGGTCTCTTTCGTTTCTGCCGAGTGCCATTTGGCCTCGCTTCTGCTCCTTCAGCTTTTCAGAAAATGATGTCGACTGTACTGACAGGCCTGCCAGGCGTACAGGCCTACCTGGATGATGTGATTTGCTACGGCATCACACAGCAGGATCACGATGTCAGCCTACGGAGAGTGCTACATGCTCTAAATGAAGTGGGACTTAAACTGAACATGCACAAGTGTAAGTTCAACCAGAAAGCTCTGCGCTTCCTGGGCCACACTGTGTCCAAAGATGGTCTTCATCCTGACCAAGACGGGGTCAGTGCTGTGGCGAACGCGCCTGCCCCGCACGACACATCCTCCCTGCGGTCCTTCCTAGGACTTGCATCGTGGTATAGTAAATTCATACCTGACTTCTCTACTGTGGTGGAACCGCTACGTGCTACACTCAGGGAATCTACTGACACTAAGTTTGAATGGACAGCGGATGCAGAGTCCAGTTTTACTGAGGTTAAGAGACTGATTACTGAGAGTCCTACCTTAGCATTATATGATCCTGAGTTACCTACTTATGTCACTACCGATGCTTCTTACTATGGATTGGGGGCTGTAATGAGCCAGATTCACCCAGACAATACAGAGAGAACCATAGCTTTTGCGTCCAGGACACTTTCTCCTGCAGAGAGAAAGTACTCTACCGTCGAGCGTGAGGCGCTGGCATGCGTTTGGGCGGTGGAAAGGTGGAGAACCTACCTGTGGGGACATCGTTTTGTCCTACGCACAGACCACCAAGCGTTGACAACCCTACTCACTTCCAGGGGTACGGGTCGCGCAGGTCTGAGAATAGCGAGATGGTCTGCACGTCTACTATGCTTTACTTATGATGTCACTTACCATCCAGGGAAACGTAATGTGACTGCTGACTGCTTGTCCAGACTCCCTCTGCCTTCGACAGGAGAGGTGGAGGAGGAGCCAGACATGGTGGCTACTGTGTTCACAGGTTCCTCACATGCCATATCTGTGACCGAGTTCACTGCTGCCTGTGAGGCCTGTCCTGAACTGACTCAACTGAGACAGCAGATACAGAAAGGTTGGCCAAAATGCAGTAAGAATGTGACAAAGGAACTTGCTCCATATTTTAGAGTGAGAGATGAACTGGCTGTGGATGAACTACTTGTCATGAGAGGCCCCGACCGTGTGGTGGTTCCTACTACACTACGGTCTAAAGTTGTAAATTTAGCTCATGAAGCGCATCAGGGAATAGTGCGTACTAAACAGAGACTACGAGAGCTATATTGGTGGCCGCAAATGGACAGATGTGTCCAGACATTAGTAGGCTCATGTGTACCCTGTCAATACAATGACAAAACAGCCAAAACTGCGCCTGCACCACTTACCCCAGTGGAACTGCCAGGTGGACCATGGGAGAAGGTGGCCATTGACATTGTTGGTCCCTTTGACTGTGCGACATGGGACTGCCGTTATGCGATTACACTCACAGACTATTACAGTAAGTGGCCAGAGGTGGCGTTTGTCTCTACTGTAACTACAGAGGCGGTTATTAGCTTCTTGACTACAGTGTTTAGTCGTGAAGGTAACCCTTCCTTCCTGGTCTCTGACAACGGATGTCAGTTTACCTCCCATGCTTTTGCAAGCTTTCTGGGAGAGAGAGAGATAAAGCACCTGCGTTCCAGTGTTTATTATCCAAGAGCCAACGGGGCTATTGAGAGATTTAATCGAGTTCTCAAAGAGTGTATTCAGACGGCTGAGAGAATGCACAAGCCATGGAAACATGCAGTAACAGAGTTCTTACTGAACTATCGCGCTACGCCGCATGCTACTACAGGAGCTACTCCCTTTGAGTTGCTGAGGAACAGAAAGATGCGTACAAAACTAAATGTCCTCCCTGTCTCACAACAAATTAAGTCACAGGAGAAAGTGCAGGAGACAGTGAGACGCAAGCAACAGGAGAGTAAGGAGTACACAGACAGAATGAGGGGAGCGAAAGTGCCCATGTTCCAAGTGAATGACACCGTACGTGTCCGCAGACCGGAGCATGTAAAAAAGGGATCATCAAGATTCACAGAACCGCTGACAGTAGTTAGTAAAGCAGGACAGAATACATACCTGCTCAGTGATGGTCGAAAATGGAATGCATCCAAGCTTACACGCTTCCCCAAGGATGCTCTGTCTGGCACCAGTGGTGAAACGGAGATTGAGCTAGAGGAGTTCATGGTGCCCGAGACAGAGAATGTGTTTAATGAACCAGGTCCAAGAAGGAACCTTAGAGTCAGAAACCCACCTAGGTGGCTGGTAGACTTTGTGCCGTAGAGAACGTACTAAAAGGGTAGGATAGAACACGGTTCTAACTTAGTACAAAAAGGTCCTACAATGCAATGACAAAAGTGAATGTTCATTTCATGTTTCACTGTCATAAACTGTTTATTGTTGTTATTCATTCTGCTGATTCATTCATTTTCATTTCCTTAGTTTTCATTTTATTTCAATTGTACTGACACCAGTCTACAGAATATTGCATTCTTTGAGTACTGTAATTCCTTTAAGAAAGGGGGAAATGTTGTGTCCTGTTTATACCGCCAGTGGGCACTAGTATGCTAGTGATGTATGCAGTTACGGAAGTGATGTATGCACTTACGGATGTGAAGATTGGAAGTTGAATAAACGTGCGAAGTGAACAGCAGCTGCGTGTCTCCCGGTCTCATTCTTTCCTAACTACTTTCTTACTACAGAATACCACAGTGTCTATGCTGAGCCTGACTGCGCAGTTTATCAATGCAAACTTTGAGCTGACTTAAGTGGTGCTTCACTCTCAAGAATTCCCTGTGTCACACACCGCAGAGGCCCTTGCTGTAGCTGTCACAGACATGCTCAACGCCTGGGAAATCCCAACGGGAAAGGTGCACGTTATCCTATGTATCCTATATCCTAACAATGTTTTGTTTTTTTGTTTTATTGATTATTGCTGACTTGCTGTCTTATCTCCTCCTGAATATGACTTGAAACTGACTGACTTGAAACAGTATTTTATATTTGGCTATAGCCTGTTTATGTTGCAGTTTAGTTTGGGTATGTTTATTGTTCCTCAGGAAAGCTACAGTATAAGCTCCAAGTTCTCTAAGAGCCTCTAGTTCCTCTCCTTCGAGTGGAATGTTGCACATTTGATGTGACAGTGTACACTTTATTTATTATGATTTTTATTTTCACATTTTATTTGTTTTTCCTGAAGTAAGCTACAGGTGGTTGTGAATTCAATAAAACAGATGGTTGTCAATTCATGATACTTTCTCATCTCCTAATTTCATTTGAATATACAATGTCAATGGTGTTAAGAATAATTAAAAACATAAATAATGCTACACAATAAATAGAATGCTTCAATTGCCATTTTCGACGCTGTGATCGGTGATTGGTGATATCGGATCGGCAGATCACTGATTCCAGTGATCGGTGATCGGCACCAAAAACCCTGATCGGAGCATCTCTAGTTTAAATTGTTTTAACTTTAAACCAGTTGGTCACTGAGTACTGCAGAGTACTGTTTTTGTTGCTTGAATAAAGGCTGGCAGTCTTTAATAGCCAACTGTTGCGAAGATTCACTGGACAGTTTCAAGTCCACCAGGCGAATGGAAACAGTCCCCGTGTTAGTCCACCGGAGAGCTTTCCTGTTCCTTGGTCACTCGACTTTTCTCGTCCAATTCTGAATTAACTGAATACACTGAGCTACAAAATCCAATAGCTATTTCGTTTTGATATAGCTAGAAACAATTTATCACTCAGCAAGTGCTAGCAACATGCTAACGTAATTATGCTAAGCTAACCGCTTGCCGCGATTAGCTCTACAGTCAAATATAACATACTACAACGAGTAGATGTAGCTTATAAACAAACACCAGACATATGTATTTACCTCTGGTAGCTTCAGTGTGCACCAACATCCAAAGGAATAACTGTTCGTTGATCCCGAATTGTTTACACACAGCTTATACAAATTATACTACTTCACTCTGAGATGTCATCAATCTCACACGCTACTTAATGCAACCTCATGTTATTAGTACAAAGTCCCGCCCCTCCATCTCAGCATACATTATAGTTGGCTAGTTCTTCCCGATGGACCAATGAAATAAAGAAATGAATGAATGACATAGCCAATGTGCGAACTCACATTAAAGCTTGTAACAAGTACACATTATAAACATATAACCATGTTAATAACCGTGTACATAACCATGAAATGATGCTTATTTATTAAATGGACTTATTTATTTAACTTATTAAATGGACTTATTTATTTAACTTATTAAATGGACTTATGTTATGAAATGCTCATAGCTCACTTTAGTAGCTGGGCTACACACATTTTTTCAAATTTTTTCAAAACACAAGACTTGTTTGGCTCGATTGCTTCACACAAAGGACCTTGTTTTCATGAAACGGTGTCACATTTTGTCTGATTAAGTGAATCAACTATAAAAGTAAAAACCTAAAACAACAATAACAACCAGTGTGATCTGCGTCACGTCAGGAAGATGGAAGATGACTCCCAGGTGGAACCGAAAAAGATGTGTTGTTAGTCTACGCGGGGGGGGGAGATAAGGGGTGATTTTGTCTCAGAACACACTTCTCAGGAACAAAAGCAGAAGTATCAAAGAGAGATGGAAGGTGTTCTGTCCCCGACCTGGCCCAGCACCGAGCAGCACCAATCAGAACAGAGCACAGATTGCTGTTAAGATACAGAGGCAGCTAGGGCAGAGATAAGCAGGTGTGTGTGTGTGTGTGTGTGTGTGTGTGTGTGTGTGTGTGTGTGGTGTGTGTGTGTGTGTGTGTGTGTGTGTGTGTAAGGCAGAGATAAGCAGGTTACAACACCACACAGATACCAACAGAGAGAAGAGGATCACAGGCCTCTTTCTACTCCCTGCCTCTCTCTCTCTCACTCTCCTCCCTCCCTATCTCTCTCGACTCCCTCCCTCTCTCTCCTTCCTACCTCTCTCTCCTCCCTCCCTCTCTCTCCTTCCTCCCTCTCTCGACTCCCTTCCTCTCTCGACTCCCTCATACACACGCACACACACACACGCACACAACCACACACACACACACACACACACACATGCACACGCACACATACACACATACACACACACACACACACACATTGCAACTGGAATCTGCTTGTTAAGAAACGCTGGAGGGAAGACAGAGGCAGGATGTTGTTTAAAGGACAAAACAATCCCTTTATTTACCAGGAACAAACAAGAGAGGAGGGAGGAGAGGAGGAGGAGGGGAGGAGAGAAGGGGAGGAGGAGAGGAGAGAAGAGGAGAGGAGAGGAGAGGAGAGGAAAGGCAGAGGAGAGGAGAGGGAGAGGAGAGGAGAGGAGAGGAAAGGCAGAGGAGAGGAGAGGAGAGGAGAGGAGGGGAGAGGAGGGGCGAGAAGAGGAGAGGAGAGGAGAGGGAGAGGAGAGGAGAGGGAAGGAGAGGAGAGGAGAGGAGAGGAGGGGAGGGGAGGGGAGAGAAGAGAAGAGGAGAGGAGAGGAGAGGGAAGGGAAGGAAAGGAGAGGAGAGGAGAGGAGAGGAGAGGAGAGGAGAGGAGAGGAGAGGAGGGGAGGGGAGGAGAGGTGGAAAAAGTGATTAATTTGTCTGTCAAACACACTACCCTTTAATAAGGTAGAAGATGTTCCCTTCACACAGACAAGCATGTGACAGATGAGAGGGTTGGTCCTGGAAGACACACTCACCCTGACACACACACACACACACACACACACACACACACACACACACACACACACACATCCTGACACACACACACACACACTCATCCTGACACACACACACAAACACAGGCAGGCATGTACACACACATAAACATGCACATAAACACATACACACACACAAACACACAAACACACATACACACACATACACACTGTACACACACTCCACAAACACCATGAATCAATACCAGCAGATTTGCAGACAGATTAAATGAGTGGAGGAACGCGGCCACCTGGATTACGTGAATGATGTCATAGTAGTCTGTCTCCACGGTGATCACGGAGTTGAGAGAAGAAGAGAGGAGGGGGAGGAGAGGAGATGAGAGGAGAATTTCTTTGCAGATTTGGGAGCAGTGAGAGAGAGAGAGAGAGAGAGAGAGAGAGAGAGAGAGAGAGAGAGAGAGAGAGAGAGAGAGAGGGAGGGAGGGAGAGGGAGAGGGAGGGGGGGTGGGGAAAGAGGGAGCTCAGAGCCTCTGGCCATCATGTGTGTTTTAGTTAAAGGTCAACCAGGTCATCATCTGACATGTGACCCTGTTAGGAAACATCTTGATTGGTCGATACGTATTAGCCCCGGTCGATGTGGACTCTGAAAACAGCCAATAACAGCCTCTTCTCTGGAGAACATGTTCTCTAGCCAATAACAGCCTGTTCTCTCTAGAACATGTTCTCTAGTCAATAACAGGCTCTTCTCTGGAGAACATGTTCTCTAGCCAATAACAGTCTCTTCTCTGGTGAACATGTTCTCTAGTCAATAACAACCTCTTCTCTCTAGAACATGTTCTCTAGTCAATAACAGTCTCTTCTCTGGAGAACATGTTCTCTAGTCAATAACAGCCTCTTCTCTCTAGAACATGTTCTCTAGTCAATAACAGCCTGTTCTCTGGAGAACATGTTCTCTAGTCAATAACAGTCTCTTCTCTCTAGAACATGTTCTCTAGTCAATAACAGCCTCTTCTCTGGTGAACATGTTCTCTAGTCAATAACAGCATCTTCTCTGGTGAACATGTTCTCTAGTCAATAACAGCATCTTCTCTCTAGAACATGTTCTTTAGTCAATAACAGCCTGTTCTCTCTAGAACATTTTCTCTAGTCAATAACAGGCTCTTCTCTGGAGAACATGTTCTCTAGTCAATAACAGGCTCTTCTCTGGAGAACATGTTCTCTAGTCAATAACAGTCTCTTCTCTGGTGAACATGTTCTCTAGTCAATAACAGCCTCTTCTCTGGAGAACATGTTCTCTAGTCAATAACAGGCTCTTCTCTGGTGAACATGTTCTCTAGCCAATAACAGGCTCTTCTCTGGTGAACATGTTCTCTAGTCAATAACAACCTCTTCTCTCTAGAACATGTTCTCTAGTCAATAACAGTCTCTTCTCTGGAGAACATGTTCTCTAGTCAATAACAGGCTCTTCTC
>NC_137688.1:62127765-62144055 GCF_963989245.1 Nansenia antarctica | reverse complement strand
CACCTTTCGTTTCCTCTCCTTTCCTTTCCTCTCCTCTCTCTCCTCGCTCATCTCTCCTCCTCTTCTCCATTATTGCTGTGTGTGATTCATCAGAACAACATTTTTTAAAAAGCAATCAGCAAAATAAAGAATCAGCAAAATAAAGATTGTTTATTTATCGAAGGCCAATCAGATCTGTCAGCTACTGGTCTGGAAGGAGGTTTTCTCTCTCTCTCTCTCTCTCTCTCACTCTCTCTCTCCCTCTCTCTCCCTCTCGCTCTCTCTCACTCTCTCTCTCTCTCTCCCTCTCTCTCGCTCTCTCTCACTCTCTCTCTCTCTCTCTCTCTCTCTCTCTCTCTCTCTCTCTCTTGTCCACAGAGTTTACAGCTGATCGGGGGAGGCTGGTGGAGGTAGAAATGGGAGGCTGGGCTCATTGTGATGCGTGGAGCGGACTGAGGAACTGTATCAAACATGATCCCTGTCCCTCCACAGAGCAGATGCAGATAGACTACTATTACTGATGTTATTCAGTAGTGAAGGTGTGTGTGCGTGTGTGTCTGTGTGTGTGCGTGTGTGTGTGTGCGTTGTGTTGTGTGCGTGTGTGAGTGTGTGTGTGTGTGCGTGTGTGTGTGTGTGCGTGTGTGTGTGTGTGTGTGTGTGATCTGTTAGAGAAGGTCTCCCTCAAGGATCCTCAAGGTTATGTAATAAGAAATAAAAAATCTTGATCACAAAAAAAAAGGTTATGTAATAAGACAGCATACAGCAGAGTGGTGATCTCACACACACTCACACACACACACACACACACACACACACACACATGCACACACACACACACACACACACACACACACATGCACACACACCCACACACACACATACACACACACACAAACACCCACACAGACACACATATACACACACACACACACAAAAACACACACACAGACACACACCCATACATGCACACACACCCATACATGCACACAAACCCACACATGCACACACCACACACACACAAACACACATGCACACATGCACAAACACAAACAGACACACACACAGCCACACACACGCACACATACATGCACACACACCCACACACACCCAACCCCCCTTCCCCCACACACACACACACATACATACATGCACACACACCCACACATGCACACACAAACACCCCCCCACACACACACACACACCCACACACACACAAGCGCTGTGGACTGAAGAACTAACTACCCAGTGTCAGAATGGAGCTCAACACACAATGAATCAATTAATCACAAACAAACTATGAATCAATAAATCACAACAGTATACATTTATAAATCACAACAGTATGAATTAATAAATCACAAGCACACTATAAATCAATAAATCACAAACAAACTATGAATGAATAAATCACAACAGTATACATCACACACCTCGCTGGCACGTTTCCAGCTCAGGTGTCAGTGAACTCCCAGCCTGGCAGGCAGACAGCAGTGGCAACAACACACACACACACACACCACACACACACACACAGGCACACAGACGCACACATGCACACACGCACATACACACAGGCACACACACATACAATCACACACACACGCACACCAAACAAAGCATAGAGATTGACAGATGAATTGTTTGATGTTGGGATTGTGATATTCTGTTTCATACCAACTGACTACAAGGATGTCACCTATCGCCACGGTGACGCACAGCTGGCTTCATCAGAGTCTGAGCACTTGCACTCTGCTGACAGACAGACAGACAGACAGACAGACAGACAGGCAGACAGACAGACAGACAGACAGACAGACAGGCAGTCAGACAAACAAACAGACAGATAGACAGACAGACAGACAGACAGACAAACAGACAGACAGGCAGTGAGACAAACAAACAGACAGACAGACAGACAGACAGACAGATAGATAGACAGACAGATAGATAGACAGTCAAACAGACAGGCATCTCCACACACACACACACACACACTCTCTCTCTCACACACACACACACACACACTCTCTCTCTCACACACACACACACACACACACACACACACATACACGCGCACACACACAAACTGAGACATATACACACAACCTTGCTCTCTCCCTCCCGCTCGCTTGCTCACTCTCCCTCTCCCCTCTCTCCCTCCCTCCCCCCCCTCTCCCTACCTCCCCCTCTCCCTCCCTCCCACTCTCCTCCCCCCTTCTCTCCCTCCCTCCCCCCCTCCCCTCTCCCTCCCTCCTGCTCTCTCTCCCTCTCTCCCCCCCTCTCACTCCCTCCCTCTCTCCTCCCTCCCTTCTCTCCCTCCCTCCCCCCGTCCCCTCTCTCTCCCTCCTGCTCTCTCTCCCTCCCTCCTGCTCTCTCTCCCTCCCTCCCCTCTCTCTCCCTCCCTCCCCTCTCTCTCCCTCCCTCTCTCCCCTCTCCCTCCTCCCTCCCTTCTCTCCCTCCCTCCCTCTCTCCTCCCTCTCTCCTCCCTCCCTTATCTCCCTCCCTCCCCCCCTCCCCTCTCCCTCCCTCCTGCTCTCTCTCCCTCTCTCCTCCCTCAGAAGAAGGCCGTATCAGATCAATACATCCCATACATAATTGGAACGGGAGGAATCTCAGCTACAGCACTAACTAAGACATCTCCAATAAACCCACTATTCAATCTCCAATAAACACAGCCTACATGGCAAGCATTTTTTATTACAGTAATGTACAGTAAACACTGTCTTTGAACTTACGAATTTCATTATGACATGAAATTCACCCCTGGTGTCATTCTGTCTGCATCCCCTTGATTCTACTTGCTTTGACTGTTCCAATGTGATGTCAACCATCATAATTGGATAAGGAGTTCCAGAGGTATCACTGTGCAAAACACACCGGCCAATTCTGACCGAAAATAGTATGGGAAGGAGGCTATGACCGAACGCAAGAGAAGGGCTATATAATATACCTTCCATTACCTCAGAACAACATAATGTACAATATAATATCAACTCTCTGTTAAAGGAAGGTATATTATATTGTTCTGAGGTAAAGTAAGGTATATTATATTGTTCTGAGGTAATGGAAGGTATATTATATTGTTCTGAGGTAATGGAAGGTATATTATATTGTTCTGAGGTAATGGAAGGTATATTATATTGTTCTGAGGTAATGGAAGGTATATTATATTGTTCTGAGGTAATGGAAGGTATATGATATTGTTATGTGGTAAAGGAAGGTATATTACAGTTTTTTACGATTGCTAACTCACCATGTTCAATACTGAAACCACAGTTTCACAACTCTTCATACAGTCTGCATTCGTAACACTCATGTTGGCCAATGACTTCATTCATGTCTCAAAAGAAGCTTGTTCAACCACACACTGTCAACAATGTTCACTCAGAAGCATACTGTCATTCATAACATTCTGACTTACAAAATACTAACAACAGGGAGCATTACATAGTTTGAATGATTTTCACAAGAATGAATATTTCATTATAAAAATGGTTTGATTTATAGTAATCATAGAATAGTTGACTGTACAATTGTAAAGTATTAGGCAACAAGAATGAATCAGAAATGCCGCAATTTGCTTCTATCCTTTATCCTATCTTTTGCTTCTATCCTTTACTGTATTCTATCGTTTATCCTTTTTTTTCAGTATCTTTGCAGAAAGTAAGTAACGGTACATTTACTTCAAAGTACACTACATTTACTTGTGTAAAATGAAAAGTGAAAAATAAAGTGGAAGATGCAAAGTTCAAACAAAAAAGAAAAACAGAAATTCCAGGGCTACAATACAGTAGCAATCACACCAAAAATGTCCCACTCCTGAGGGTTTTGGTCCACCCTCTGGTCTGCATCTGGTCACGTCTAATGTCTTCCCTGGCAATGCATCTAGTCTATTTCATTTCATTGTATATATTCTGCTAATATTTTCTAGACATTTCAATATGATTACTGCAAATAGTGAAAATACCACCGCTCATCCGTTATCAGACTTTGCTGAGGTTCTGGAACTGAAGAGTATCAATAGAGTGCAAAATAACAGCATCTGCACACTCAAACACTGTGCAAAAAAACAGTTTATTGCAAGCTTTCTGTCATATATGATAGGAATATGATTACTGCAAAATTGCACCACATAATTCAGTTTTGAATGTGTTCTTCACAGTTTTGAACACAGTATGATAGCAATGAAAAAATGTGTTGCAAATACATAGTATTTTGCAAGTGGGGGAGTTTGAATGAGAGAAGTGTTATGGCATTTGGAGAACGTAGTCATTGAATGCATTCTGTATGAAAGCAATGCACAAATCACAGAGAAAGAGTCACAGTTTTGTTCACATGGGTTTCTGCTCTGCTGACTGTATGAAGAGTTGTGAAACTGTGGTTTCAGTATTGAACATGGTGAGTTAGCAATCGTAAAAAACGGTATATTGTTCTGTGGTAAAGGAAGGTATATTATATTGTTCTTCTCTGGTAAAGGAAGGTACCGGTATATTATATTGTTCTGTGGTAATGGAAGGTGTATTATTGTTCTGAGGTAAAGGAAGGTATATTATATTGTTCTGAGGTAATGGAAGGTGTATTATTGTTCTGAGGTAAAGAAAGGTATATTATATTGTTCTTCTCTGGTAAAGGAAGGTATATTATATTGTTCTGTGGTAATTGAAGATATTATATTGTTCTCTGGTAAAGGAAGGTATATAATATTGTTCTGTGGTAATTGAAGGTATATTGTTCTCTGGTAAAGGAAGGTATATAATATTGTTATATTGTTTTTTGTAAAAACATCTTCTTGGCCATGGCCATCTCCGTCAAACTGAATAATTGACAGTTCGGCGTACAGGAAGAGATCAGGCAAGGGAAAGACACACACACGCACGCACATGCTCGCACACACACACACACACACACACACACACACACACAATACACTACACACACGCAATATTGTGAATTGTGTTTCCTCTTGGCAGGTCCAGGTTCCTGTCAGTTAGATGATTTATTCAGGCCTCTGCCTTCCAGAGAGACAAGTGTTGTGGTGTGTGTGTGTGTGTGTGTGTGTGTGTGTTAGTGTGTGTGTGTGTGTGTGTATGTGTGTGTGTGTGTGTGTGTGTGTGTGTGTGTGTGTGTGTGTGTGTGTGTGTGCGTGCGTGTGTCTGTGTGTGCGTGTGTCTGTGTGTGTGTGCGTGTGTGCAGACTAAACTACTAACTAATCTAAACGCAACTAACTAAACTCAACTCAACTCAACTCAACTCAACTCAACTCAACTCAACTCAACTAACTAAACTAAACTAACTAATCTAAACTCAACTAACTAAACTAAACTAAACGAAATAAACTAACTAAACTAAACTAAACTAAACTAAACTAACTCATTTAAACTTAACTAAACTAGCTCAACTCAACTCAACTCAACTCAACTAACTCAACTAAACTAAACTAACTAACTAACTAACTAAACTAAATTAAACTAAGCTAACTAATTTAAACTTTAAACTTCATTATACTGGCTCCCCGCTGGTGGAATGAGCTTCCCACAGCTGTCAGAACTGCAAAGTCACTCCCCATCTTCCGTCTGAGACTGAAGACCCATCACTTCAGGCTTCCCCCTATACTGTGTCTCCTAAGAGTAAAAAAAAAACATATAGTATATATATATTTCTTTCTTCTTATATCACGACGACTGCCAATGGCCCCTGGCCTGAGCTAGATTACTCTGCTACGACTGGTGATTTGATTATTCACTTCGCTTAGTCAAATGTATCGATTGTAAGTCTTTGGAATAAGGCGTCTGCTAGATGCCAAAAATGTAAAAATGTAAATGTAAACTAAACTAAACTAAACTAAACTAAACTAAACTGTTTCTAACATCAGAAATATGCTGATCAGATCAGATACAAATGCAGGTCAGGTCAAATGGAGAAGCAGGATTCCATTTGACAGGTAACAGCTTGAAGTTGTGTGGATATGTTCAGAATGAAACATTACACATGACAAGGAGATTATGTAATGAATAATAAATGTAATTATCAAATGAAAGCAGATTTGGTCAAAGCTAAATTATGGGTCCGTACGTCCGTCCGGCTGACGGACCCTTTTTAAAACATGAAACAATACGAAGCGTGTCTTTACCTCCGGGGTTACGCAGAGAGCAGTCCCATTATGCACTCTGTAATTATGAACACAAGAGTAACACACTGTTCATAATTTAATTTGATATGTAATGTATCTTGTATTAAAATGTGCCATAATATACAATGACAAATAAAGGTTTTCTAATGGAGTTTTCGTCACATTATTATCCAGGCTGTTTGAGCTGTCGCCATGACAGCAGTACACACACACAAACGTCCGTCTGTCCTAGAAAAGGAGATTGATTAAGCTCTTATCTCTGGTTGACATATTACTAATGACTCAGCCAATACACCGCCCCCCCCCCGCTCTCTCTCTCTCTCTCCTCTCTCTCTCTTCCTCTTTCTCCTCTCTCTCTCTCTCTCTCTCTCTCTCTCTTCTCGTCTGTCTCTTCTGACTCTCTCCTTCACACTCTCTCACTCTCTCTCTCTCTCTTCCTCTCTCTCTCTCTCTCCCTCTCTCTCTCCTCTCTCTCTCTTCCTCTCTCTCTCTCTCTCTCTCTCCCTCTCTCTCCTCTCTCTCTCTCTTCTCGTCTCTCTCTCTCTCCCTCTCTCTCCTCTCTCTCTCCCTCTCTCTCTCCCCTTCTCTCTCTTCCTCTCTCTCTCCCTCTCTCTCTCCTCTCTCTCTCTCCCTCTCTCTCTCCTCTCTCTCTCTCTCTCTTCTCTTCTGTCTCTTCTGACTCTCTTTCACACTCTCTCACTCTCTCTCTCTCTCTTCTCACTCTCTCTCTCTTCTCTCTCTCTCCCTCTAACCCCCCTCTCTCTTCTATTCTCTTCTCTTATCTCCCTCTGTCCTCTCAAACACAGAAGTGTGCCTCAAGATTGGGGGTTAATTGATGTCAGGACTTCTAAAACACCTCTGATGAAGATCTTCTTCCCACTGACAACCACAACTAGATTTGTTTGTTTGTTTATTAGGATCCCTATTAGCTAGTCTTCCTGGGGTCCGACACAAAAATCATATTTGGACAATTGTCAACATTATATACATACAGACAATTGTAAACATTACATATAGATAATTACATCATAATAACAAAGTAGCTTGGTATTTTGAACTTGTTCTACTGGCTTTCCACCAAGTGATGAGCTTAGTTGAGGATAAGTGACCAGCATATGTCTAGACCCAAACACCATACATTTTGTTTTAGAGATATTCAGCACTAGTTTGTTGTTACTAACTCACTCAGACACTGTTCTGTGCGCAGTCCTCAGTACATCAGTTAGCTCTTGATATGTTAATGCTGCACTGTACATAGTGGACTCATCTAATTGATCTAATACTGATGGGAGGTCATTTGTAAACAAAGAATATAGGAGAGGTCCTAAGCAACTGCCCAGAGGAACCCCACATTGTAACTTTACTATTTTGAATAGCTACCATTGAAGAACACTCTCTGTCCTCTCCTGGACAGGTAACTCTCCATCCAGGAGAAAGCAGTGGATTTAATAATAATAATAATAACTTTAATTTATATAGCGCCTTTCAAAAACCCAAGGACGCTTTACAAGGGAATGAAACGGACAGACAAAACAGAAAACAAACAAAGCAAAAACTGAAACAATGACTAGGGGCCAAAGGCCTTGGAGAACAGATGTGTTTTGAGGGCTAGTTTGAAGGAGTTCAGGGTGGGGGCGTTGCGGATCACTATGGGGAGGGAGTTCCAGAGAGTAGGTGGGGGGGGGTAGCATTGCACTGGGTGAGAAGTTATTTAAGAGACAGGAAACAATTTGTGAAGTTGGGAGAGTATTCATCGTCATGCTTGGACATTGCTTGTGGCGTCCCCCAAGGGTCAGTATTGGGTCCGAAACTGTTTATTCTTTATATAAATTATATTTGCAAGGTATCAAAAACATTAAAATTAGTACTATTCGCAGATGATACAAATATGTTTTGTTCTGGGGGGAATTTAAAGGAGCTAATGGAGATGATTACTTCAGAAATGTGCAAATTAAAAAGATGGTTTGACATAAACAAATTATCATTAAACCTAAGCAAAACTAACTACATGTTATTTGGTAATTATAAAATGAATACTCAAGTACAGATACAGGTAGATGGTGTGGACATTGAAAGAGTTCATGAAATTAAGTTTCTTGGTGTGATAATTGATGATAGAATAAGCTGGTCATCTCATATAAAAAATGTCCGAAATAAACTGTCAAGAAGCATTTCAGTACTGAGTAAGGCAAGACACGTTCTGGACCATAAATCACTCCACACTCTCTACTGCTCACTGCTTTTACCATATTTAAATTATTGTGCGGAGGTTTGGGGCAACACTTATAAATGTAGACTACAATCACTATTAATATTGCAAAAAAGAGCCATAAGGTTAATTCATAATTCCGGTTATAGAGATCACACAAATTCATTATTCTTAAAATCAAAAACATTAAAATTCACGGATCTGGTCCACCTTCTAACAGCACAAACAATGTATAAAGCAAATAACAACCTACTCCCTAGGAATATTCAAAAATTGTTTTTTGATAGAGATGGGAGTTATAATTTGAGGGGGGAGTTAAATTTAAAACAGATTTATGTACGTACAACGTTAAAACGTTTTTGTATTTCTATATGTGGAGTGAAGCTGTGGAACGGATTGAGTGTGGAGCTAAAGCGGTGTCCAAGCATGACCCAGTTCAAAAAGCGGTATAAAAAAATGGTTTTCACCAGGTACGAGGAGGAAGAAGGGCTTTGATAGTTGTTGTTGTCACAGATTATTTGTTTATTTACATGATCTGTTTTCTATTGTTGGTCATTATGTAAATATGTAAATAAATGTGATTTAATTTAAAATATATATATTATATATATAAGTCAACTGCTGTTTATTGATTATTAATCTCTGTTTATTGGAGAAGGGGTAGGATTAAATAAGCTTATGCTTCTTCCTACTCCTTTTCGGACATGTGAAGTAAATAGTGTTTTTTGTTTTGTTTTGTTTTTTCTTGTTTTTGTTTTGTCTTTTGTTGTTAACTATTTCTCTCTGCACATGTTCGAAATAAATGCTTTCATTCATTCATTCATTCATAGGTGCGGCCACGCTGAAGGCTCTGTCCCCAAAGGTCCGTAGGTTGGTGCGGTATGTAAAGCCATAACATTTAAGTTTTCCAAGAAACAGACAATGATCAGTAACATCAAACGCAGCACTGAAGTCCAACAACACCGCCCCCACTAGCCTCCTGTCATCCATGCTCTTCGGCCACTCATCAGTCATTTGCGCTAATGCTGTGCTAGTGGAATGACCTTCTCTATATGCATGCTGGGAGCTTGTAATCAGACCGTTCTATTCTCAGTGCTGGGAGAAGACTAAAAGGACGACTGTTTGGACGAGTGAGCGCGGATCTACTATCCTTAAGCAGTGGGATAACCTTTGTCTCTTTCCAAATCAACATGTGTCTCTGATATAGCAAGTACATAATGTCATTTGATTCAACTTGATTGCATATTTCATGAATCTTGTTCCTTAAACTGCATATATTTAGATGAGCTAACAATAATCCTTTCTTTGGCGGGTTAAAAGCATTTGAGTTCACAGTTGAAAACTTAACATCCTGAGAGAAGTCCTCGTTTATGTAGATATTCGTCCCCTTCAATTTAGTGGGTTAGGACGTAGCTAGGACTTGAGTTCGAAAAAGTTTGTTGCTGAAACACAAACACCCGCTCAGCCGGGAGTGATGAACGAGAGATGACTAGATGAAAAAAAAATCTAGATGATATGGGATCATGTTGATTAATTAGCAGACTAACGAGTTGAGTCCTTGGCATCAATGTGTGAAACGTGTCTCTCCGTCCTGGCTCTCACCGAAGGAACACATTAGTATTACTGATGTTATTCAGTGGTGAAGGTGTGGGTGGGTGTGTGTGTGTTGTGTGTGTGCGTGCATGTGTGTGTGTGTGTGTGTGTGTGTGTGTGCGTGTGTGTGTTTGTGTGTGGGTGTGGGTGTGTATGTGTGTGTGTGTGTGCATGTGTGGATGTGTGTGTGTGTGTGTGTGTGTGTGTGTGTGTGTGTGTTGTGTGTGTGTGTGTGTGTGTGTTTGTGTGTGTGTTTGTGTGTGTGTGTGTGTGTGTGTTGTGTGTGTGTGCCAGGATGTCAAACTCCTCACAGTTGCCCTCTGGGGTCATCACCTTGGCTCTTGTACCCGTGTACATGGTCTCTATGGTCTCTACATGGTCTCTATGGTCTCTACATGGTCTCTATGGCTCTATGGAGTAGATTGGGAGGGACACCGTAGGCCTTAAATATCTTCACCATTGAGCCTCTGTGTATTGAGTCCAATGCCTTTTTGAAGCCGATGAAGCATAGTACCGCAGTCAGGTTGTTCTTTCTCACCTCCTGGAAGATTCTCCTCCTCAAGGCCAAGATCTGGTGGTCCTCTCCTCAGGTTGAGCGTCGATGGTGAACCGTGTCCGGTTCAGTATCATGCGGTTGTACACAGTACTCAAGTTGTGAAAGAAAATCAGGGGGGATGGTGGATTTTCTCATATGGGGACACGTTTATCATCCCCACAGCGTCAGTGACTTCAGTGTCAGTGACTTGGTGGTAAAAATGTCATTGCATGTGTGCGTGCCCCCTCCTCGCCCACAGTATTTTACTGAATATGCGCAAACAAAAAAACAAAAAATCCCTTATGTCATTTTATCAATGAACGTGGTATTACTGCTATTTCAACATTTTGTGGGGATAGCAGTTTTAGAAGGGGGATGATTTTGACTGTTTTCATTTTCATCCCCCCTCAACTACAGTACTGGTTGTGCATCTTCGCAATGATACATGTCAGACTGACGCCTCGGTAGTTGTCTGGTTTGGAGAGATCTCTGGGTTTAGGCACTGGGATGATGTTAGAGAGAGACCATGTATCAGGCTGGTTGTTTTTCATCAGAGCAAGGTTGAAAAACTCCAGGGGCCTCATTTATAAAAAAAAGTACTTGAACGTCATCTTTGACTTTCACGTAAGCACATTTTTCTAAACGGACGTGAGCATTATTTATAAAACGGGCTGAGATGGTTTAAAGTTGCGTACGTGCTTCCTTCTATAAATACCAAATATACTTGGAATTGAACACAGGTGAATGAGGTTTGTATTAACGCCCTGTGATAGAGGCTCAATTATAGCGGCTGAATTAAGACAAGTGCTATAATATAGGGTAGGCGTTCGTCTGGAAGCGGGAGAGGGCAGAGAAGAGTGGCTTCTCGGTAAGTTGCATTTGTAACGTTTGATCATGACAACTAACCAGGCAAATGAAATGCTTATACTCAGTACTCAAGTTGTAAAAGAAAATCAGGGGGATGGTGGATTTTATCATATGAGGACAATTTTAGCATCCCCTCAGCGTCAGTGACTTCAGTGTCAGTAAAAATGTCATTGCATGTGTGCGTGCCCCCTCGCACCTTGAAATAGCAGTAATACCACATTCATTGATAAATGACATAACGCATGGAAAGAGGGGAGGGCAGTTTTAGAAGGGGGACGATTTTGACTTTTTTCGTCCCGCCTCAACTCGAGTGCTGCTTATACTGTAATAATATAATGGTCTTATTCTTATCAGGTGACATTGAAAACATGATTGCGAACTCCCTTTGCGAACTCCCAGACACCTGAGAAACTCCAGTATAATTTAGCGCGTGGCCGGGCAAGGTCCGTTGTGGAGCGCACAAGGCATGTTGAAGGGGAGATAGACAGCTCCGGAGGGATATAAAGGAAGACTGAAATACAATCATAAACATAAGTTCCCTTTAAAGTTCCCTTTAAATCTTGAATTAAACTCATTTTCTCGTCAGATAACAACATCGTTAATTTTATTACGAGCCACTTAAACTTCGCATGAATTACAGTAGGCAACGTTTTTCCAGTGCGGCTCACATGCCTGTAATAACTCCGCATAACCAGTAGGTAATCTGCGTAAGTAAATGAATACTCGACGTAGAGCTATCGTTTCCATGGTCAAATTGACTCACGTTGAAATTGTATAAATCACTACGTTGACGTGGTTTTCTACGTACGACACGGGTAAGATCAAAATTTGATCTAAGCACGTTCTATAAATGAGGCCCCTGGATGATGTCATCAAGATCACAGTTCTTAACACTAGAACAGCTGTGCCTTTTTACCTACTAAAAGAGCCGCCGCCTCGGGGGTCAAAACACCCTCTTTACAATGCTCAAGCTGCTATTTATACACAACGACCACTAGTTGGCCGCTTGAAAATTAGCCTGCCTCCTACACAGAGAAACGGCATAACAAATAGCTTTATACTAGCTTATCCTGAAAATGTAAGGATACTGGGTGGTAGAACGCACATATCTAGGAAAAGTCATGAAAGGAGGGTCCTGAAATGTTATTGAGTGCAAAGATATAACATGTTTTTTTACTCACAGCGGTCAAATGTCCCCTCATGTCTGATTAAGTGTTAAGGACCTCTGGGGGAATGTATGAGCTGCGGTGATCTCCGTGGAGACATCCATCGGACCATGTGACCAACCTACAGATGTCTGACATCACACACAGCCTCAGGACCATGTGACCAGCCTAAAGATGTGACATCACACACAGCCTCAGGACCATGTGACCAGCCTAAAGATGTGACATCACACACAGCCTCAGGACCATGTGACCAGCCTAAAGATGTGACATCACACACAGCCTCAGGACCATGTGACCAACATACAGATGTGACATCACTCTCATTGGCCACAGGTCTGACCTGGGTCAGATACTTCCTGTTCCCGTCGTCTTGGTAACCAGGACACGCCTCCTCCTAGCCCCAGAGACATGGTGGTCCCCCTCCCTCCCTCTGCCCTCCCTCCCCCTCCCTCCCACTCCCTCCCCCTCCCCCCTCCCCCTCCCTTCCTCCCTCCCTCCCTCCCCCTCCTAGCCCCAGAGACAGGGCGGTCCCCCTCCCTCCCTCCCTTCCCTCCCTCTCTCCCTCCCTCCCTCCCCCTTCCCTCCCCCCCCCCCCCTCCCTCCCTCCCTCCCCCTCCTAGCCCCAGAGACAGGTCGGTCCTCCTCCCTCCCTCCCCCTCCCTCCCTCCCTCCCCCTCCTAGCCCCAGAGACAGGGCGGTCCCCCTCCCCTTCCCTCCCTCTCTCCCTCCCTCTCCCTCCCTCCCCCCCACCCTCCCTCCCTCCCCCTCCCCTCCCCCTCCCCTCCCTCCCCCTCCTAGCCCCAGAGACAGGTCGGTCCTCCTCCCTCCACCTCCCTCCCTCCCTCCCTCCCTCCCCCTCCTAGCCCCAGAGACAGGGCGGTCCCCCTCCCCTTCCCTCTCTCTCTCCCTCCCCCTCCCTCCCACTCTCCCTCCCCCTCCCTCCCCCTCCCCCTCCCTCCCCCTCCTAGCCCCAGAAACAGGGCGGTCCCCCTCCCTCCCCCCCTCCCCCTCCCTCCCTCCCTCCCTCCCTCCCTCCCCCTCCCCCTCCCCTCCCTCCCTCCCCCTCCTAGCCCTAGAAGCAGGGCGGTCTCTCCAGGTATTTACATCATGTGACCAACCCTGTAGTCAACCAGATGAATGTGTGTCAATTAAATAGACACCGTGTGAACCAGGGTTTCCGTTAGAAAAATTTGCCGTCGGACATCGTGTCCGGGAAGAATTCGATTTACCGGACAAACGTGATATATTCCGGTCATCATATTAAAATATATTATTTTATTTTTTTTCCAAAATCATATATTTTTTTCCTCCAAATCTAATGTTTGTCGCGGTGATTACTGTTGTGTAGCGGCCTATATATGCCATTTAATGTCTATTTCTCATCCGATACGATTAGATGCGAGCTATATAATATATAATAATATAACATGATTTGACGCATGCGCGCTATGCCATGCGTCAAATCCAGCGCTGAACGGGTCCAGCGCTGAACGGGCGCCTCACTGGGAACTGAACAGACAGCATCGATCAATGAACGGACTCCACATTACGTTAACTGAAGTTTGTTAAATTGTTTGGGATTAATGTGAGTTTTCTATTTTCTCTTTACAGTTTTACCCTTTTTTTTTTTTTTAAATCAATAAAACAACGTCATTTCTATAAGTCTCGCTGGTTGGGAAGGCATTTCGTTTAGCTCGGGAGTATGACAATGGGAAGAACATAACTGTTTATTGAGAAACAATTGATAGGCAGTCTGGGATACGTATATAAAGAAATACCACAATGTCTAGATGTATAACATTTTATTGAACAGTAACAGTGCAAGCATGTAGGCTACGGGGAACAGGGATTTTGGTCAGTAGGTCCTTTGTACAGAGGGCGTTTCTCTCCGACAACGCGTTCCCAGGTACCATGGAAGTCATAGGTAGTCCAGCACACTGACAGACAGACAGACAGACAGACAGACAGACAGACAGACAGACAGACAGACAGACAGACAGACAGACAGGCAGACAGACAGACAGACAGACAGACAGACAGATAGACAGACAGACAGACAGACAGACAGTCAGCTTACTTCTACCCTTTTGAGTGGAATTACTCCTTTAATTAGCTGTTAGCCATCTCAAAGCCCCCTGAGTTGCTCGTCAACACTGAGAATAGACCACATTATAGAAACCAAAACACCGTTTTTTTAAATCCACAGGGAATAACCGAGAGTGTAAGGAAAGGCACACCCAGCGCTGTCAGTGGTGGGGAGACTTGAAGTGGCTTTGCTTGATTTCCATCACAGATTCAAGGATTGAAACACTGATGAAAATAGGGAGTAATAGTGATGGGATTATTTTAGATTATTTTAGATTAGATTAGATTAGATTAGGTGAGATTCAACTTTATTGTCATTGCAGAGTACAAGTACCAGACAACAAAATGCAGTTTAGCATCTAACCAGAAGTGCAAATAGTGATATAAAAACAAACACTTAACTTTCGGGGAAACTGCTAAAATAAAATAAATTAAATAAATTAAAAAAGAAAGCGACTATTAGCACCGCCGAATGACAACAAACGTATGAGTAATGAGTAAAACAATGTCACTTTTATAGTATGTTGTTTAACTTGCCGTTCGGTCGCCATGGCTCTGGTGTGTGTAGCAGCTTCAGCTAGCTGGCTGGAAACTTCTAGGGGTGCGTTCGTAAACACGCTCTGAGAGCGCCGGAGCGCACGCTGGCTTCGATGTCACAGAGCGACCGAGTCGTTCGATTGGACGAGAGGCGTTCCGCGAGTGCTGATCGGATTTCCAGAGCGTGTTTACGAACGCACCCAGCCAGCTTTAGCGAATTGTATTCAAAGGGAATTATTTTCACCGGACAATATGTCCGACGACTTTTCAATTTGTCGGACTTCACCAAATTTTACCGGACAAAGACCGGCAATTGCCGGTTAACGGAAACCCAGGTGTGAACGAACCGAGGGCCCGCGACCTCACTGACACGTTTAATTAATTAACAGATCATTAATATTTGACTTCGGATTGAGACACACGTCCCTGCCCCTCCCCCTCCCCTCCCTCCCTCCCTCCCCCTCCCCTCCTGTCTGCCTGAGTGTCTCCCCCCTGATGAAGTCCTTACGTGGTGGTGTAATCATGCAGGGCGGAGAGTGCCCAGGGGGCTGCTGTCCTCTGAAGCAGAGGTAGTTTGTCTTATTCAGGGCGTGAGTGTGTGTGTGTGTGTGTGTGTGTGTGTGTGTGTCTGTGTGTGTGTCCGGGCCGCGCTGCCTTTGGCTCTCCAGATCGATGCTGTCAGAAGAACTAAAGTCAGAGTCCATTATAGAGATGGAGGAGCTCTTCATACCGGTGTCCTTAGTCTCACACACGCTGCGTCATCACTCAGGGTGTGTGTGTGCGTGTGTGCGTGTGTGCGTGTGTGCATGTGCGTGTGTGCGTGTGTGTGAGCCCACCACCTCAAGCTCAACCTTAACAAGACTGAGCTACTCTTCATCCCTGGGAAAGCCTGCCCTCTCCAAGACTTCTCCATCACAGTGGAGAACTCTACTGTAACCCCCTCCCAGACAGCCAAGAACCTTGGAGTGATCCTGGACAACCGCCTACCCTGTGCGGAGAACATCGCAGCGACAGCACGCTCCTGCAGATTCTTCCTTTACAACATCAGAAGGATACGACCATTCCTCACCAGAGAAGCAGCGCAACTCGTGACCTCAACTCTTGTCATCTCCCGCCTTGACTACTGCAACGCACTCCTGGCCGCGCTCCCCGCCTCCGCCATCAGACCTCTGCAGCTCATCCAGAA
>NC_137688.1:62117765-62125265 GCF_963989245.1 Nansenia antarctica | reverse complement strand
ACTCTCTCTGTCTCTCTCTCTCTCTCTGTGTTATATATACTCTCTCTGTCTCTCTCTCTCTGTGTTATATATACTCTCTCTGTCTCTCTCTCTCTGTGTTATATATACTCTCTCTGTCTCTCTCTCCCTCTCTGTGTTATATATACTCTCTCTGTCTCTCTCTCTGTGTTATACTCTCTCTGTCTCTCTCTCTGTGTTATATATACTCTCTCTGTCTCTCTCTCTCTCTCTCTCTCTCTCTCTCTCTCTCTCTCTCTGTGTTATATATACTCTATCTGTCTCTCTCTCTCTCTCTCTGTGTTATATATACTCTCTCTGTCTCTCTCTCCCTCTCTGTGTTATATATACTCTCTCTGTCTCTCTCTCTGTGTTATACTCTCTCTGTCTCTCTCTCTCTTTGTGTTGCTTCACAGAACAGAGGGAGAAAGCCATTAGTCTGCATCGCTCAAGGCCTTTGAGAAAGCCTTCTCTCTCTCTGAGACAAAAAGACCAGAGGGAGAAATATCCCATTTAAGAACTCCTTTATATTTATATATGTGTCTGTCTGTGTGTGAGGAGCAGTGGAGACCCGCCGTCATCAACACCAGTAGGTGGATGCTAGCTAGGTCTGTGTCGGCGGTGACCTTGTCTCGCTCCGCACCAGTGCCCCCCCCCCCCCACCACGCCAGCCACGGAGGGAGCTCAGACTGTTGCTGTTGCCGCGGGTCACCGGACACACATCAGGAACACTATTAACAACGCTGCCTCCGCCCACCAGGACGCCTCCGCCCACCAGGACACCTCTCCGCTCGCTAACTGAGTTAGCGGAGGGTTAATAGATACACCGGCGCATCAACATAATAACCATCACATACAGTCACACGCAGAGAGAGAGAGAGAGTCGTTCTGCTTTGATTACTTTCTTTCAATCAGCGTGTCGATCAGCCTGCTGAGGAGGAGGGTGGTGGAGGATGGAGGTGGAGGAGGGTGGAGGTGGAGGAGGGTGGTGGAGGGTTGTGTTGAGCGCTTTCCTCTGTGGTGGTCCGGCCTGGTCATCACAGGCAGGTATTTATAGATGTCATTAACATGCTAGCTGGATAGCCTCTCATCTCCCCACGCGACACGCTTAATCACTGATCAAATACAGCCATGGTGTGTGTGTGTGTGTGTGTGTGTGTGTGTGTCTGTGTGTGTGTGTGTGTGTGTGTGTGTGAGTGAGTGATTAGTCACAGCTCTGAATGGACCAATAATCATTAGAGGACGGGCGGATGAATGGAGGGTTTAATCATTGTGTGACTGGAGGGACCTGATATCACACGGAGTGTGGGTGTGTGTGTATGTGTGTGTGTGAGGCCGTTGACTCCGCTCCTCCACCTCTGCTGGCCGACTGGCCCCACCACCTCTACACCAACACGGCAGTCACGCTGCCCACTGCAGAGTCACTCCCCATCTTTCACCTTAGACTGAAGACCTCCATCTCTTCAGGCTACACGTTAACTGTCCCTCCTGAGACAACTACTACCCCCTGTACTGTTTCTCCTGAGACATCTACTACCCCCCTGTACTGTTTCTCCTGAGACATCTACTACCCCCTGTACTGTTTCTCCTGAGACATCTACTACCCCCAGTACTGTTTCTCCTGAGACATCTACTACCCCCCTGTACTGTGTCTGCTGAGACATCTACTACCTCCCTGTACTGTTTCTCTTGAGACATCTACTACCCCCAGTACTGTTTCTCCTGAGACATCTACTACCCCCCTGTACTGTTTCTCCTGAGACATCTACTACCCCCTGTACTGTTTCTCCTGAGACATCTACTACCCCCCTGTACTGTTTCTCTTGAGACATCTACTAACCCCTGTACTGTTTCTCCTGAGACATCTACTACCCCCCTGTACTGTTTCTCCTGAGACATCTACTACCCCCTGTACTGTTTCTCCTGAGACATCTACTACCCTCCTGTATTGTGTCTCCTGAGACATCTACATCCCCCCTGTACTGTCCCTCCTGAGACACCCTCTACCGCCCCCCCCCCCCCCCCCCCCCCCCATGTCATAATGAATACCAAAGATAATAATCGTCTTCCTTCTTCTAGTGCGACTGCCAATGGCCCCAGGCCTGAGTATAGATTCCTGCTGTGACTGGTGGACAAATGATTCACTTACTAAGTCAATGTATTGATCGTAAGTCGCTTTGGACAAAGGCGTCTGCTAAATGTCTACAATGTAAATGCAAATGAGAAGGCGTGTGTGTGTGTCTGTGAGAGGACTGTGTGTGTGTGTGTGTGTGTGTGTGTGTGAGTGTCTGTGTGTGTGTGTGTGTGTGTGTGTGTGTGTGTGTGTGTGTGTGTGTGTGTGTGTGTGTGTGTGTGCGTGCGTGTGTGTGTGTGTGTGTGTGTGTGTGTGTGTGAGTGTGAGTGTGAGAGAAAGATTGTGTGTCGTGTTTTCTCCGGTCAACAGCAGTGTCAGCAGGGGAGGGTAACAACAGTGTTTGTGAGTGAGTGTGTGTGTGTGTGTGTGTGTGTGTGTGTGTGTGTGTGTGTGTGTGTGCGTGTGCGTGGAGTGTGTGTGTGTGTGTGTGTGTGTGTGTGTGTGTGTGTGAACAGCAGGCTGGCTGGTGGACAGGGGCGCGGAGCTGTGATGTGATGGTGTGACCTGGTCAAGCTGTGAGTGTGTGTGTGTGTGTGTGTGTTATTCCTGTTTGTTATTAAGGATCAAAACAAAACACAGACACCCTCCTCCTCCCCCCCCTCACCCCTGCTCTCCCCCCCTCCCCTCCCCCCTTCTCCCCCAACCCATGGGCTCCGAGCCCTCAAAGGTCAACAACAACAAACAGACCCCCCCCTCCCATCCAACCCTAACCCTAACCCATCATACATCATGTTGATGAAACCTTATCATAGTCTTCAGCCAAAACTATGCAAATAAATGGCTCCTAAATTAGCACTGGGCTTTGGTTAAAGATGCTAACAATTAGCTATTAGTTACTGTGCCCTTAGAGAATCAGTGAAGTCTATCCTCATCCACAGACTCATTTCAGAGCAAGGAACCAAATGATGTGTTTTTATAATGTGTGTGTGTTTCTGTGTGTGTGTGTGTGTGTGTGTGTGTGTGCGTGTGTGTGTGTGTGTGTGTGTGTGTGTGTGTGTGTGTGTGTGTGTGTGTGCGTGTGTGTGTGTGTGTGTGTGTGAGTGTTTCTGTGTGTGTCTGTGTGATGATGGATGACTGGGTGGAACATTATTTGTGACACAGTCTGGTGAAAAGGTTAGCATGAAGACAATTCTCAACTCGCGCAAATCAAATGACCAAAAAACCTTCTTAAAAAGAATAAGAAAAAGAGTTTTCCCTCATCGTTTGTGAATTGGATTCACTGTATCGTCTGCCGTCCTGCTTCAGGCTACTGGGTTAGTGATACATGGCTTGTAAACAAACTTACGTTTTAGGACGTGTTCAAAAGTAAGGACTGTGTGATCATCTTAACTATGTGTAGTTGTGTGTTTTTAGCTAGCTACCAACACCATGGCAGCAAACACGTCTGTTTTGATCAGAGTGAGTTTCTCCGCTATTTGGTTTGAGGTGTACCAACATTAAAATAAGCATAATCTTCTTCAACTTTTTTCACAATTTTCAATGTATGATGCATCATTTGAAAGTTTATCTGCACTTTCATAATCTGGAAAACACTGAAAAATGCCCATGGCCTTTTTTTTCACCAGACCCTGTCACATTTAATAGAAGTATCCCTTTAATAGACGTATCCCTTTTATATCCCTCTCCCCAGCGTCGCCAGAGGAGATCTGGTTACCTGGAGCAACGCGTCACCCTTGACTGTTCCCCCTCTCCTAAATCTAATCTTCAATTCCCTGATGAGCCGTTTGAAATAATGAATTTTATTCATAAGCATCATCAAGAGAGAAATATACTGGGTTAACCTTCAGACGTTTAAATCGGGTTACACTTCTCCTCCTGTGCTGATGGATGGTCCTGCTGCCCTGTGCTGCTGCGCTCGCTAGGCCAGCTCGGTCCACTAGCCTGCTAGCCCCACTAGCTCCACTAGCCTGCTAGCCCCTGCTAGCCCCACTAGCCTGCTAGCCCCTCTAGCCCCTCTAGCCCTGCTAACCCCACTAGACCCACTAGCCTGCTACCCCCACTAGTCTACTAGCCCTTCTAGCCCTGCTAACCCCACTAGGTCCACTAGCCCCTCTAGCCCCACTAGGTCCACTAGCCCCTCTAGCCCCTCTAGCCCCACTAGCCCCGCTAGCCCCACTAGCCCCGCTAGCCCCACTAGGTCCACTAGCCCCACTAGCCCCGCTAGCCCCTCTAGCCCCTCTAGCCCCACTAGCCCCACTAGCCCCACTAGCCCCTCTAGCCCCACTAGCCCCACTAGCCCCACTAGCCCCACTAGCCCCTCTAGCCCCTCTAGCCCCTCTAGCCCCTCTAGCCCCTCTAGCCCCACTAGCCCCACTAGCCCCACTAGCCCCTCTAGCCCCACTAGCCCCGCTAGCCCCTCTAGCCCCTCTAGCCCCACTAGCCCCACTAGCCCCACTAGCCCCTCTAGCCCCACTAGCCCCACTAGCCCCACTAGGTCCACTAGCCCCTCTAGCCCCTCTAGCCCCACTAGCCCCGCTAGCCCCTCTAGCCCCACTAGCCCCTCTAGGTCCTCTAGCCCTGCTAGCCCCACTAGCCCTGCTAGCCCCACTAGCCCCACTAGCCCCTCTAGCCCCTCTAGCCCCACTAGCCCCACTAGCCCCACTAGCCCCTCTAGCCCCACTAGCCCCACTAGCCCCACTAGCCCCACTAGCCCCTCTAGCCCCTCTAGCCCCTCTAGCCCCACTAGCCCCTCTAGCCCCACTAGCCCCACTAGCCCCTCTAGCCCCACTAGCCCCGCTAGCCCCTCTAGCCCCTCTAGCCCTGCTAGCCCCTCTAGCCCCTCTAGCCCCTCTAGCCCCACTAGCCCCACTAGCCCCTCTAGCCCCTCTAGCCCCACTAGCCCCTCTAGCCCTTCTAGCCCCACTAGCCTGCTAGCCCCTCTAGCCCTGCTAGCCCCTCTAGCCCCACTAGCCCTGCTAGCCCCACTAGCCTCACTAGCCCCACTAGCCCCTCTAGCCCCTCTAGCCCCACTAGCCCGTCTAGCCCCTCTAGCCCCACTAACCCCACTAGCCCCACTAGCCCCTCTAGCCCCACTAGCCCCACTAGCCCCACTAGCCCCTCTAGCCCCACTAGCCCCTCTAGCCCCACTAGCCCCACTAGCCCCACTAGCCCCACTAGCCCGTCTAGCCCCTCTAGCCCCACTAACCCCACTAGCCCCACTAGCCCCACTAGCCCCACTAGCCCCTCTAGCCCCACTAGCCCCGCTAGCCGCTCTAGCCCCTCTAGCCCCACTAGCCCCACTAGCCCCTCTAGCCCCACTAGCCCCACTAGCCCCTCTAGTCCCTCTAGCCCCTCTAGCCCCTCTAGCCCCTCTAGCCCCACTAGCCCCTCTAGCCCCTCTAGCCCCACTAGCCTTGCTAGCCCCTCTAGCCCCACTAGCCCCGCTAGCCCTGCTAGCCCCACTAGCCCCTCTAGCCCCTCTAGCCCCACTAGCCCCTCTAGCCCCACTAGCCCATCTAGCCCCACTAGCCCCTCTAGCCCATCTAGCCCCACTAGCCCCTCTAGCCCCACTAGCCCCTCTAGCCCCACTAGCCCTGCTAGCCCCTCTAGCCTCACTAGCCCCTCTAGCCCCTCTAGCCCTGCTAGCCCCTCTAGCCCCTCTAGCCCCACTAGCCCCTCTAGCCCCACTAGCCCCACTAGCCTCACTAGCCCCTCTAGCCCCACAAGCCCCTCTAGCCCATCTAGCCCCACTAGCCCCTCTAGCCCTGCTAGCCCCTCTAGCTCCTCTAGCCCCACTCGCCCCACTAGCCCTGCTAGCCCCTATAGCCTCAATAGCCCCACTAGCCTGCTAGCCCCACTAGCCCTGCTAGCCCCTCTAGCCTCACTAGCCCCTCTAGCCTCACTAGCCCCTCTAGCCCCTCTAGCCCCTCTAGCCACACTAGCCCCACTAGCCCCTCTAGCCCCTCTAGCCCCTCTGGTCTGTAGCTGGTCTGGTCTGGTCTGTAGCTGGTCTGTAGATGGTCTGTAGCTGGTCTGGTCTGTAGCTGGTCTGGTCTGGTCTGTAGCTGGTCTGTAGATGGTCTGTAGCTGGTCTGGTATGTAGCTGGTCTGGTATGTAGCTGGTCTGTAGCTGGTCTGGTCTGTAGCTGGTCTGGTCTGGTCTGGTCTGGTATCTAGCTGTTCTGGTCTGGTCTGGTCTGTAGCTGGTCTGGTCTGTAGCTGGTCTGGTCTGTAGAATGTTCTTCTAAGACATGCTTATGTAACCTCCCCCTGGTGTTCTACCTCCCCCAGCCTCCCCTGGTGTTCTACCTCCCCCAGCCTCCCCTGGTGTTCTACCTCCCCCAGCCTCCCCTGGTGTTCTACCTCCCCCAGCCAGCCTCCCCTGGTGTTCTACCTCCCCCAGCCTCCCCTGGTGTTCTACCTCCCCCAGCCAGCTTCCCCCGGTGTTCTACCTCCCCCAGCCTCCCCCGGTGTTCTACCTCCCCCAGCCTCCCCTGGTGTTCTACCTCCCCAAGCCTCCCCTGGTGTTCTACCTCCACCTGCCTCCCCTGGTGTTCTACCTCCCCCAGCCTCCCCTGGTGTTCTACCTCCCCCAGCCTCCCCTTGTGTTCTACCTCCCCCAGCCTCCCCTTGTGTTCTACCTCGCCCAGCCTCCCCTGGTGTTCTACCTCCCCCAGCCTCCCCTGGTGTTCTACCTCCACCTGCCTCCCCTGGTGTTCTACCTCCGCCAGCCTCCCCTGGTGTTCTACCTCCACCTGCCTCCCCTGGTGTTCTACCTCCCCCAGCCTCCCCTGGTGTTCTACTTCCCCCAGCCTCCCCTTGTGTTCTACCTCGCCCAGCCTCCCCTGGTGTTCTACCTCCCCCAGCCTCCCCTGGTGTTCTACCTCCCCCAGCCTCCCCTTGTGTTCTACCTCCCCCAGCCTCCCCTTGTGTTCTACCTCCCCCAGCCTCCCCTTGTGTTCTACCTCGCCCAGCCTCCCCTGGTGTTCTACCTCCCCCAGCCTCCCCTGGTGTTCTACCTCCCCCAGCCTCCCCTTGTGTTCTACCTCCCCCAGCCTCCCCTTGTGTTCTACCTCGCCCAGCCTCCCCTGGTGTTCTACCTCCCCCAGCCTCCCCTGGTGTTCTACCTCCCCCAGCCTCCCCTTGTGTTCTACCTCCCCCAGCCTCCCCTGGTGTTCTACCTCCCCCAGCCTCCCCTGGTGTTCTACCTCCCCCAGTCTCCCCTGGTGTTCTACCTCCACCAGCCTCCCCTGGTGTTCTACCTCCCCCAGTCTCCCCTGGTGTTCTACCTCCCCCAGCCTCCCCTGGTGTTCTACCTCCCCCAGCCTCCCCTGGTGTTCTACCTCCCCCAGCCTCCCCATGTGTTCTAACTCCACCAGCCTCCCCTGGTGTTCTACCTCCCCCAGCCTCCCCTGGTGTTCTACCTCTCC
>NC_137688.1:62105917-62117565 GCF_963989245.1 Nansenia antarctica | reverse complement strand
AGAGAGATAGAAGGGGACAGAGAGAGGGAGAGAGAGAGAGAGAGAAAGAGAGGAAAGAGAGAGAGACAGAGACAGAGAGAGTAGGGACATAGAGAGAGAGAGAAAGAGAGAGAAAGAGAGAGAGAGAGACAGAGAGAGGGGGGACAGAGAGAGAGAAAGAGTCACTTGAGCCGGTGTACAAATAGCACTCATCTATGAGTTAATCCTAAGAGAGAGTGACTGAATGCAGCTGCACCCAGATAAGTGTACATGAATACAAATAGAGAGAGAGAAAAGAGAGAGATTAGCTGCGTGCTAAGCCCATCCTCTACAACCTCTACACCTACGACTTCACCCCCGTCCACCCCAGCAACTCCATCGTAAAGTTTGCAGACGACACCACGTGGTGGGCTGCATCTCGGGGGGGGGACGAGGCGGCGTACAGGGATGAGGTAGAGCAGCTGTGCAAGCTGTGCAAGGTTAACAACCTGCTGCTGAACCAGTCAAAGACCCAGGAAATCATCGTGGACTTCAGGAGGAAAAAAATCTGAGGTCCAGCCCCTGCTCATCGACGGAGAGAGCGTGGAGAGAGTCTCAACCCTCCGATTCCTGGGGGTGCACATACAGGATGACCTGTCCTGGAAGAACAACACAGCAGCCATCATCAAGAAGGCACAACAGCGGCTCTTCTTCCTGAGAGTCCTCAGGAAGGACCACAACAAGCAGGAGATACTGGTGGCCTTCTACCGCTGCGCAGTGGAGAGCATCCTCACCTACTGCATCTGCAACTGGTTCTCCAGCTGCACAGCCGCAGAGAGAAATGCGCTACAGAGAGTCGTGAGAACAGCCCAGAAAATCACCGGCGCCCCCCTCCCCTCTCTGGAAGAGCTGTACAACACACGCTGCCTCAGGAAGGCCTCCAAGATCTCCAGAGACCCATCCCACCCTGGGTACGAACACTTTGCCCGGCTGCCCTCAAAAAGGCGGTACAGGACCATGGCCGCAAGGACAAACAGACTGAAGCTCAGCTTCTACCCCCAGGGCCATCCAGGCCCTGAACACAGCAAAGACCTAGGTTCTGGGCCCTGGACAGTCTGGACGGATTGATGGCAGCTGCTGGATTGAAAAATCAGGTGTAGTGCTGAGGCACAAATGTGTACATTTCAAGCCTGCAAACTGTGACACTTTAAATGAATGTGCAATAACACTATGTGCAATATGACAACCCTAGTCGTTTTATCTGTACAGTATAGTATAGTGGAAAGTGTACATAGCCTTTATTTATGTAAACCAGCTCCTTTCCCTTCTTGTTTTTTTTTTTTTTTTTTTTTTTTTCTTTCCTAGCACCAGGGGAGCCACCCCTCCCACATTTCGTTGTTTGGTACCTGTACTATAGCAATGACAATAAAGACCATTCATTCATTCATTCATTCAGATAGACAGACAGACAGACAGACAGAGGGAGAGAGACAGAGAGGGACAGAGGGAGAGAGACAGAGAGGGACAGAGAGAGACTTTAAAGACTTGACCAATGTCAAAAAACTGCTGGGTGAAGTACAACAATGTGCAAACACAGCAGACAGATTTGTTAGCTGTTGTGACAGTAAAAGGACGACCAACAGGATAAAACCACCATAAGACTGTAAATAAGTTGAATCATTTATTCTAGTATACCTTTAATTGTCTGTACACTACTTGTTGTTTTTGTATTTGTTTTTATCTTCACACTTGACTTGCTTTGGCAATGTAAACGTATGTTTCCCATGCCAATAAAGCCCTTTAAATGTAATTGAAATTTAATTGAGAAAGAGACAGAGAGAGAGAGAAAGACAGAGAGAGAGAGAGAGAGAGAGAGAGAGAGAGAGAGAGAGAGAGAGAGAGAGAGAGAGAGAGAGAGAGAGAGAGAGAGACAGAGATACTGAAGTTCCCACTCGAGGGAACATGGGCGCACACTGGCTGCCGCTCCTCTCCTCTCTGACAAATATAACGATTTAAACGCAATTTAGACTACTACAACGTTTGCAGATTACTCCCCAACTTAGACATAAAATGGATCATAACAAATCGGAAATGTGTACAAAGTGTATTACCGAGGTTGGGAGCTTTGTTCATTGTGTTTAGACTTATATATAGATGATTACTGGAAAAGTATAGTGGATAAAATTCATCTAATCCTAGGTGTTACATTGGATAAGGACCCCATGTGTCTATTGTTTAGGTTGCCAGACAAACAACTTAAAAGTATGCATTCCAAAAGACTTCCTGTGTATCCTCACTTTTTGTGCAAGGAAAAATATATTGCTGAAATGGATAGACTGCAAACCTCCTACAAGTACCTCCTAGCTGGATGGCACAAGGTAAGTTTTGATATGAATCCTATGGAATATTTGACATATAGGTCTAAGTGTAAGATTAAGACATTCTATAAGATTTGGTCTCCGTTCTTAGATTATAATTGGTAGCCGACTGGCAGCCATTGTAATGAAAGGTTTGGTGGATTACACTCAGGAAAGACTAATGTGTTACAGATCTGCAATGTATGGGTCACAATATGATTTACTGTGTTGGTGTTTGTGCTGCCGCTGTGTTTAGGACTGTAAGACTTGGATGTTGTCTCCGATGGGGTGATCCCCCCATATTATGGCATTTGTTGTCATTTTCTTTTCTGTTTATTCTGATATGTGACATGGCCTCCATGGCCCCCTGTTTTTTGGGGGTTTTGTTTTGTTTTGTCTTTCTTTTCTTTTGTTTGTGTTTTTGTTTTTTGTTTGTTAGTTTGTTTTTTAAAAAAAAAAGAGAAAAAGAGAAAGAACATTCTCTGTTATTGTTTATGGACAATGTGCTGCATAACGAAGTGCAAAACTAGTTTTCTACTATTACATGGGACAATAACCTCCCCCACGGATACTAGTAGTTGTTGTTATGTCCTGTTGTGTCCATGTCTCTGTGAAATTCAATAAAAGATATTAACCCCAAAAATATATGTAACGATTTAACGTTATTACTTGTGCCTTTTACGTGGCTTTTTCTATTTTACACAGTTTTGCTTTGTTTTGTTCTTTGTTTTCCTTGCGCCTTTTGATTGCTTCCGAGTTGGAATATGAGTTGGATTACGACAGATTTACCTACCTGCTGCCATCTCCTCTCACACCGGCAATTTGCAGGTCAACCTCCCGCTGTCAGCGGGCCACTACCTGGCCACCCCCTTCCTTGTCCAGCGCTGCCACTGTGAGGTATACTCCCGGACAGCCTCTCAGCTGTTCCCGGTGCGGTTAGGCTTAGTTGCCTGGGACCGCTGCCTTCACAGCTAGTTGTCAGCTAGCCAGCCAAACTGCGGCTGGGAGTCCTTGGCTAACGGCTAGCGGCTAGCACGTTGCAGTCATATACATGCTCCCCCTTGCCCATGTCATCCACAGGCTTGGAATGTCATTTCATTGCTATGCGGATGACACACAGCTCTATCTCAGAGTCAATCCCACCTCCTCTGCACCCCTGCCACTATCCACACTAACCACCGGCCTGGAGGAGATAGAGGCGTGGATGATGCTCAACTTCCTACAGCTGAACAGCTCCAAGACTGAAGCCATCCTAGTCGGCACACCACACCAGGTCCGGTCATCCACCATCACCAGCATCACCTTCTCTGGCCAGAACATTCCCCTCTCCACATCAGTCACCAACCTGGGCGTCAAAATGGACCCACATCAAACACCTTTGCAAGACGTCCTTTTACCACCTGAGGAACATCGCCAAACTCCTTCCCACACTCACTCTGGCAGATGCAGAGAAGCTCATCCACGCCTTTGTCTCCTCCAGACTGGACTACTGCAATGCACTCCTGATCGGGATTCCTAGTAACTGCCTCCAGAAACTCCAGTACATCCAGAACAGCGCTGCTAGGATCCTGATGAGGGTGCGCAAATATGATCACATCACCCCCATCCTCAAATCCCTTCACTGGCTCCCCGTCTCCCTCAGAATTGAATTCAAGGTCTCCCTCCTCACCCACCAGTGCATTCACGGAACTGCCCTGCTCCCCCCCTACCTCAAGCAACTCCTCCATACCCCTCAGACCTCCTCACGCACCCTCCGCTCTGCTGTCACCAACCTCCTCAAGACCCCCAGGACCAAGCTCCGCACCATGGGGGATCGGGCTTTCTGCTGGGCTGCTCCCAGGCTGTGGAATGCTCTCCCTGACCACCTAAGGCCACCACAGTCTGTGGATGCTTTTAAACGAGGCCTCAAAACCCACCTTTTTAGGGTTAGGGTTAGAGCCTTTTATTAGCCTTTTTTATTGACATTTTTATTATTTGATTATTTTTCTTTTTCTTCTTGTTTTTAATCTGTAGCACTTAGAGATTTCCTTATGTAAAGTGCATTACAAATGAAGATTATATAATGATTAAAACACTTTGAGCTTTGTAGCAGGAAAGGTGCTATACAAATAAAGGTTATGATGATGATGATGATGATGATGATGATGATGATGATGATGATGATGATGATGATGATGATGGTTCTAGAACCAACCCTGTGCTCATCACACAAACTCCACATGACAGTTGGAAGTTCTCAGAACCTCCATCGCTGCTGCTCCAATCACGTTTAAGGTGCCGACAGTTGATTGGATCAGCAGACAGGATATGCAGATGAGGCTCCTCTGAGGACCTGCGTTAGATCTGCTCAGCTGCTGTCGCCCTGGACCAATCAGCACGCAGGGAATCACCAGGTTTATCAAACACGCCCTAATAAGGTCAACTGGGGAGGAAATGGTGCCTTTGAATGCCGTGGTGGTGACTGTCTGTCACGACGTAAACACACCTAGAGGACTAATGGAGTCATAATAATCTGTAGGTTATTCTAATAAAGCGTTGTGAATGCCATCGCGGCGGTAATGGATGACTCTGGACACGCTTGCCAAGCTGTTGATTGAATAGCGTTCTGAGACGATGATTCTCCGCCCTCTCCCTGTTAACCATTAACATGTAGAGATGACGGATGGACGCATCAATGGCTGGTAAATCATCTACTTAGCTAAAAGCCCGTCCCCTCCCTCTGCCAGGGGACTGTCTCCCAGCCCGTCCCCTCGCTCTGCCAGGAGACTGTCTCCCAGATTAACGGGGTTCTACATCATCACCTCCCGCTGTGCAACGCCCCCCCCCCCCCCCGGACGCGTCGGCGCGTCGTAGCCAACGATCGAAGTGTTGTGTGGTTCTCTAACGACGCGTGATCTGATACACTCTCACACTCTGTCTGTAGTTGGTCCAGTAGGTTTTGATTGATTGATTGATTGAAAACTTTATTAGAAGATTTGCAGAAGTAGGTACATGAAAGTACATATTACATACAAGGTCAACTAACAGGATAAACACCCAAGAAAGCCACTGGCTTATTTCAATTGGGGTCCTTGATTCTCAAATCATCGTTTTTGGGGTCCTTGATGAGGTCTGCAGTTGGTCCAGTAGGTCTGGACAGACACACATAGACAGACAGACGGACAGGCTCGGATGTGTAAAAGCTTGTGAGTAGAGTTTATTAATGACATCACAGTATATACATTAATACTCATTATTATCAAAAAATAAACGTTTGCAAACGATCAATAACTCACACACGTACACGACTGTGATGAGGGGCAAGATCATAACGTTACGACACCTTCACCAGACCCAGACCAGACGCAGATCCAGACCAGACCCAGATCAGGCCAGACCCAGACTAGACCCAGACCAGACCAGACCCAGACCAAACCAGACCAGTCCCAGACCAGACCAGACCAGACCAGTCCCAGACCCAGACCAGACCAGTCCCAGACCCAGACCAGACCCAGACTAGACCCAGACCAGACCAGACCCAGACCCAGACCAAACCAGACCAGACCCAGACCGAACCAGACCCAGACCAGACCAGACCAGACCCAGACCGAACCAGACCCAGACCCAGACCGAACCAGACCCAGACCAGACCCAGAGGAGAGGGGTGGGGAGAGGAGAAGAGGAGGAGAGGAGAGGAGAGAGGGGAGGGGAGAGGAGAGGAGAGGAGAGAGGGGAGAGGAGAGGGGAGAGGAGAGGAGAGGAGAGGGGAGAGAGGAGAGGAGAGGACCATGGGCTAGTAGGTCATAAACGTCATAAACGTCATAAACGTCATGGTGGTGAACAGGTTAAAACAGTAAAACAACTCACCACACCAGAGTGTTCTAGAAGAGTGGTGTGAAAGAAGGCCACCGGAAAATAGTTCCTTTTTACATGATACCAACAGAACATGTTGCCAGGCAACCGGTTGTTAGTCCAATAAGAGATCTACACTCACCGGCCACTTCATTAAGCACACCTTGCTCGTACCCCCTCTTTTTCAGTTGCCTTCAGAACTGCCTTAATTCTTCGTGGCCTAGATTCAACAAGGTGCTGGAAACATTCCTCAGAGATTTTGGTCCATATTGACATTATAACATCACACAGTTGCTGAAGATTTGTGCCAAGAACATATCCTTCACACCACTACACTACCAACACCATTTTCTCCCAGAGAACTGCTGATCGCTGGATATTTTCTCTATTTCTGACCATTCTCAACACTACAGATGGTTGTGCAGGAAAATCCCAGTGGATCAGCACTTTCTGAAATACTAAAACCAGCCTGTGTGGCACTAACAACCATGCCACGTTCAAAGTCACTTGAATCACCTTTCTGTCCCATTCTGAGGCTTGGTTTGAACTTCAGCAGATCGTCTTGACACACGACACGACGCCGGACGGGTGAGGACCGATTTGCAGTGACAATTACCCCGGAGTACAGAGAGAGAGCGGCGGAGCGCCACACCCCCTATACCCTGAACGGACGGACCCCCCACTGCCAACCGCCAACCCCCTTCCAGTGGAGGGGCAACTATGTTATCCTTTTTCTGATAATTTACTTTTACGGCAACGCCGTCCTTCCGAGTGAGCAATGCCCAACTCTACCTTTTAAGTTAGGAATGATTGATTGATTGATTGATTGAGTTTATTCATGGACGAGTAAAAACAGTAATCCAAGGGATGACATGTGAAAGTGTGAACACTTATTTCCAACATGGTCCTTTGATATTAACATACAACAATAACAACAAACAATCTTAAAAAAAAACATTACCCCCCCCTCCCCCAAACAAAAGGATTAGGAACTTCTAGGAATAAAAAGAATAAAAGTAGGCTAAGGATAACATAGTAAAAGAATAAAAGAATAAGACAGTAAAAGAACAAAAAAGAGTAAAAGTTTAAAAAAAAAAATCTGTTCACCTTACTCCAGAGGTAAGCTCTAACCTGTAACCTAGTTTCCGCTTGTTTTATACTAAGTGAGTTTTCAATCAATTTTGTTTTCAATAAATACGGCAATGCGCCTAAAAGTGACCTCCGTCTCCTCTTCTCTGTAGCTCAGTGTGTGTACATTTACTGTATCATCTCTGTAGCTCAGTGTGTGTACATTTACTGTATCAACTCTGTAGCTCAGTGTGTGTACATTTACTCCAGTCAAGTGAGTGTTGCCACAGCACATCAGGAGGGACACACACCAGGGAATTATATGGAACTACAGCATTTGGTCATTACTGCCAGTCGTCTAATTAGATTAGATTTAATTTTAAGGATCCCCATTAGAAGCACACAGATGGAACTCTAGTCTTCCTGGGGTCCTGAACATACAAAATACAAATACAGACATACAGACATAATAAATGTACAACTGTCTAAAGTGTCTATAGCAAAAGACAACAAGTACGAGTACAAGACTACAACTGACAATCGACATACCGATTGTGAGCAATACCGACATGTGGAATAATCAGGTACAATCAATTGTACAGCAGTATTGGGGCGCTTAGGTGGCGTAGTGGATTAAGCGCTGACCATGTACCGCAGGTTCGATTCCAGCCGCGGACATATCCTGCATGTCATCCCTCCTCTCTCTCTCACCCATCCTTCCTGTCATAATCTCTAATGTATCTGTCATTAAAAAGAAAAATATGGGGGCCCCACGGTGGCGCAGCGGTCTAAGCATCAGTCTCTGGTGCAAGCTGCCCACTGGGGACTGGGATCGAAACCCGGTCTCGCCAGACCCGGATATGGCCGGGGCCCACGGGGAGCAGCATATTGGACGGCCGCTCCCGAGGGTGGTATAGGCTATTTCCGGATAAGGATCCGTCGCGCAACACCGCCCCCGTTTGGTGCCGGAATAACAGTGTTGGGCTCGAGGGGCCGGTAAGTCTATCGGCTCTCTCATCTGGGGCCTCATTCATAAAAAAGTACTTGAACGTCATCTTTGACTTTCACGTAAGCACAGTTTTCTAAACGGACGTAAGCATTATTTATAAAACGGGCTGAGATGGTTTAAAGTTGCGTACGTGCTTCCTTCTATAAATACCAACGCAGGTAAAAATGAACGCAGGTGAATGAGGTTTGTATTAACGCCCTGTGATAGAGGCTGAATTATAGCCGCTGAATTAAGACAAGTGCTATAATATAGGGTAGGCGTTCGACAAGTGCTATAATATAGGGTAGGCGTTCGTCTCGAAGCGGGAGAGGGCAGAGAAGGGTGGCTTCTCTGTAAGTTGCGTTTGTAACGTTTGATCATGACAACTAACCAGGCACATGCTTATACCCAGTACTCAAGTTGTAAAAGAAAATCAGGGGAGGTGGTGGATTTTATCATAAGAGGACAATTTTAGCATCCCCTCGCCAGTGACTTCAGTGTCAGTAACTGACTGTCATTGCATGTGTGCGTGCCCCCTCGCACCTTGAAATAGCAGTAATACCACGTTCATTGATAAATGACATAACGTATGGAAAGAGGGGGTTATTTTGACTGTTTTTATTTCAGGGGGGATGCCATCCCCCCTCAACTCGAGTGCTGCTTATACTGTAATAATATAATGGTCTTATTCTTATCAGGTGGTCTTATTCTTATATGGCTGCTCACTCCCAGACACCGGAGAAACTCCAGTATAATTTAGCGCGTGGCCGGGCAAGGTCCGTTGTGGAACGCACTAGGCATGTTGAAGGGGAGATAGACAGCTCCGGAGGAATATAAAGGAAGACTGAAATACAATCATAAACATCAGATCCTTTTAAATCTTGAATTAAACTCATTTTCTCGGCTGATAACAACATCGTTAATTTTATTACGAGCCACTTGCATGAATAACAGTAGGCAGTGCGGCTCACATGCCTGTAATAACTCTGCATAACCAGTAGGTAATGTGCGTAAGCAAGTTGAATACTCGACGTCGAGCTACGATCGTTTCCACGATCAAGTTGACTCACGTTGAAATGTTATAAATCACTACGTTGACGTGGTTTTCTACGTACGACACGGGTAAGATCAACATTTGATCTAAGCACGTTCTATGAATGAGGCCCCTGGGCTGCCGGCCACAGGGTGCGCGTGCGGCCGATCCTACGCAATAGGCGACAGGGGATAATTGGACACTAGGTTGGGTATAATTGGATACTAAATTGGGTGAAAAAGGGATAAAATCAAAAATAAAATTGTTTTAAATATATATATATATATGAGTGGGACTGCCCCACTCAGAAAAAATTACTTAAAAAAAAAAAGACCCAGACCAGACCAGACCCAGCTGAAGTGCGTATGGCGTGTGTGTGTACTGAAGTGTGTGTGTGCTGAAGTGTGTGTGACTAAAGAGCTGAAGTGTGTGTGTGTTTGAGGAGCTGAAGTGTGTCTGTGTTGGTTTCTCCCCTCTAACCATCACGCTCTCTGATTGATGTGTTTGATTAAATGCAGATCGTCTTTTGTGTTTTGCTGCGTAATCATCGGGAGGAAGCACAACCGGTGTTTTACATTTGCATTTATTACAAGGATCAGAATAAAGCATCGCTGTGTCTGAAGCGGACCTGGGTCAGGTTATATCCTGGAGCGTTTCAGACTCCTGGGTCGGGTTATATCCTGGAGCGTTTCAGTGTGGACGTCAAGCTTCTTCAGTTCTGTCGTAATAAACACATGTGGCACATTCAACACACAGATACACATCCAGAGGCAGAGTAGCACACAGAGATGGCTTAGTCACCGCGCGTCTGAGAGGAAGTCCCCTGTCTCTCCTTCTGGGATACCGACACACAGGAAATGGCTCCAGGTGTCTCTGCAGGGGAGGCTGGGCGAGGTAGAAATCGGAGGACGGGCTCGTTGTAATGCGTGGAAGGGATTAGAATGATTAGAATACAGCTGTTTAGCAACATTCCACTGTAAACCAAACAGAGGGTTATAGGACAGGAGAAGCACTTGTATGTTCCATGCTAAATTATATGCATGCAGTATGCCTAGGACGTTTTTATTGTTTTTATTGTTTTTATTGTTTTATTGTTTTACTTGTTTGTATGACGTTTTTATTGTTTTACTTGTTTGTCGTTTTTGATGCGCTTCGTCTTCGCACATCCAAGGATCTGTTTGTCTGCCTGTTCTGTTGTACTGTACGGGAGTGGCTGTCGGTACGGCCCCCTCCCCTCGTGGACCTCTAACACCAGGGACAGCGACGGAAACAAGTCACAGACTTTATCGCTCTATCCCTGACAAATACAAGCAGGATCATTGCTTGTCCTGTCCATGTATTTGTATTTTTGGTCAATAAATCAAATGAAATCCCTCCCCCCATCCCTCGTTCCGTCCTCCGATTGTCCACCTCCACCAGCAGCCGTTGATTTCCTGCATTTCCCTCTGCCCTTCCCGCAGAGGAGCTGGATGACAGCTCCTCCGGTGCGGAGGTGATTAGCCCTTGATGCGGCTGTGGGCTCTGCCAGCCAGTAGGGAGATGTTTGGGGGATCAGAGACAGGGAACTCCTTTCATCTGGGCACATAACCTCCTTTTGGCTTTTGTATTCAGCTGGACAGCTGGTGTCACAGGCAGAGCAGTTACAGCACAGAGGTGAAACGTGCAGAGAGAGAGAGGGGGGGGGGGGGGGGGGGGAGAGAGGGAGAGAGAGAGAGAGAGGGGAGAGGGGGAGAGAGAGAGAGAAAGGCAGGGGGAGAGGGAGAGAGAGAGAGAGAAAGACAGGGGGAGAGGGAGAGAGAGAGAAAGGCAGGGGGAGAGGGAGAGAGAGAGGGAGAGAGAGAGAGAGAAAGACAGGGGGAGAGGGAGGGAGGGAGGGAGGGAGAGAAAGACAGGGGGAAGAGGGGGAGGGAGGGAGTGAGAGAGAAGGAGGGAGGGAGGGAGAGGGGAAAGAGAGACAGTGAGAGGGGGGAGGGATTGGGAGAGAGACAGAGAGAGAGAGAGAGACAGGCAGAGGGGGGGGAAGAGAGAGAGAGAGAGAGAGAGAAAAAGACAGAAACAGATTGATAGAAGGAAACAAAATAAGAGAAACACAACATTGCAGACTCTTCCCAGAGTCCCCAGACAGGCAGGGGTTGACCGGCCGTCCGTCTGTCTGTCTAGGCGCCAGGTTCGTCTCCGCGGACATGCGGCGCATCGTAGGAGCGAGAGAGAGAGAGAGGGGGCGGAGCCAAGCGCCCCCCCCCCGTGCGCGCGCGTCTCCCAGGGAACACGTTAACTTCAACTGACACGTACATGCAGGGAGGGTAACCATGGAAACACAACCGACCGGACAGACGCCGCCAGACTCGACATTCTTCTACTCGTCCTGTCTGTCCTGTCTGAAACCCCCCCCCCCCCAACACCCCCCCTACCC
>NC_137688.1:62095917-62100917 GCF_963989245.1 Nansenia antarctica | reverse complement strand
TCTGCGAATCGAGAAAGATCGGATCCTTTAATCGCTTTTACGAGAAGTCGTGATCTCCGTTCTGAGCTGTCTTACATGTACACACCTGAGCAGGACCACACACCTGACCGCCGACCCTCACCGTCAGTAAGACTAACGATCCATCAATACAATCAATACAGTCACCTAACAATCACCATCCGTCAATCAATACAATCAATACAATCACCTAATGATCACCATCCATCAATCAATACAATCAATACAGACAGCTGTGACAGACAGACAGCTGTGACAGACAGACAGACAGACAGACAGACAGACAGACAGACAGACAGACAGACAGACAGACACACACACACACACACAGACAGACACACACACACAGACAGACACACAGACACGCCTGACCAGGAACACACACCTGACTAGGACCACACCTGACCAGGACCACACACCTGACCACCAGCAGAGGGAGAGAGAGAGAAGGGGAGAGGAGAGAGAGAGGGAGAGGGAGAGAGAGAGATAGGTGGAGAGAGAGGGGGAGAGGAGAGAGAGAGGGAGAAAGAGAGGGAGAGAGACAGAGAGGGAGAGAGAAAGATAGAGGGAGAGAGAGAGAGATGGAATGAGAGAGAGAGGGAGAGAGAGAGAGAGCTTTCTGTGACCAGAACCACACACCTGACCAGCACACGCCTGACCAGGACCACACACCTGACCACCACACACCTGACCACCACACACCTGACCACCACACACCTGACCACCACACACCTGACCACCACACACCTGACCACCACACACCTGACCACCACACACCTGACCACCACACACCTGACCACCACACACCTGACCAGGACACACACCTGACCACCACACACCTGACCACCACACACCTGACCAGCACACACCTGACCAGGACCACACACCTGACCACCACACACCTGACCAGGACACACACCTGACCAGGACACCGACACACACCTGACCACTACACACCTGACCAGGACCACACACCTGACCACCACACACCTGACCAGGACACACACCTGACCACCACACACCTGACCAGGACACACCTGACCAGCACACACCTGACCACCACACACCTGACCAGGACACACACCTGACCAGGACCACACACCTGACCAGGACCACACACCTGACCACCACACACCTGACCACCACACACCTGACCAGGACACACCTGACCAGGACCACACACTGACCACCACACACCTGACCACCACACGCCTGACCACTACACACCTGACCAGGACCACACACCTGACCACCACACACCTGACCAGGACACACACCTGACCACCACACACCTGACCAGGACACACCTGACCAGCACACACCTGACCACCACACACCTGACCAGGACACACACCTGACCAGGACCACACACCTGACCAGGACCACACACCTGACCACCACACACCTGACCACCACACACTCTGACCACCACACACCTGACCAGGACACCGACACACACCTGACCACTACACACCTGACCAGGACCACACACCTGACCACCACACACCTGACCAGGACCACACACCTGACCACCACACACCTGACCAGGACACACACCTGACCACCACACACTGACCAGGACACACACCTGACCAGCACACACCTGACCACCACACCTGACCAGGACACACACCTGACCAGGACCACACACCTGACCACCACACACCTGACCACCACACACCTGACCACCACACACCTGACCAAGACCACACACCTGAGTCTGACCACCACACACCTGACCAAGACCACACACCTGAGTCTGACCACCACACACCTGACCAAGACCACACACCTGACCACCAGGACCACACACCTGACCAGAACCACACGCCTGACCACCACACACCTGACCAGTACCACACACCTGACCACCACACAACTGACCACCACATACCTGACCAGGGACACACCTGACCAGGACCACAGGACCACAAGCCTGACCAGAGGCACCAGATCATAATAAACATGATTTATGATCATCAGCTGAGACAATAATGAGGGATAAATGATCTCCTGTCCCTCCCTTTCCCTCCCTCTCGCTCTCTCTCTCTCTCTCTCTCTCTCTCTCCCTCTCCATCTCTCTCTCTCTCTCCCTCTCTCTCGCTCTCTCTCTCTCTCTGTCTCTCTCTCTCTCTCCCACACACACACACACATACACATCAGGCTTATGAAGCGTGTTACATTAATGTAATTAGTGTTAAAATACATCCACGTCTCTGATGCTATCAGCCTGTGATGCTATCAGCCTGGTCCTCTGGATGGGAAGTGAGGTGAGGGGGGGGGGGGGGGGCACAGGAAGTGTCTAACAGGAGGTTACCGACAGCCTGCGTCTGAGCCATCACCCCCAGATGATCACCTCCTCTCATTAGGAGAGACAGGCTCGCTCTGGAGCAGACGTACAGCAACAACAACAACAACAACACCAACAACGTTGGACTGTAAGACTGGTGGTCTGTAAGGGTGTTGGTCTGTTGGACTGTAAGACTGTTGGGTCTGTTGGTCTGTAAGGCTGTTGGTCTGTAAGGCTGTTGGTCTGTAAGACTGTTGGTCTGTTGGTCTGTAAGGCTGTTGGTCTGTTCATCTGTTGGTCTGTAAGGCTGTTGGTCTGTGGTCTGTTGGTCTGTTGGTCTGTAAGGCTGTTGGTCTGTTGGTCTGTTGGTCCGTAAGGCTGTTGGTCTGTTGGTCTGTAAGGCTGTTGGTCTGTAAGTCTGTTGGTCTGTTGGTCTGTAAGGCTGTTGGTCTGTTGGTCTGTTGGTCCGTAAGGCTGTTGGTCTGTTGGTCTGTAAGTCTGTTGGTCTGTAAGGCTGTTGGTCTGTAAGGCTGTTGGTCTGTTGGTCTGTTGGTCTGTAAGGCTGTTGGTCTGTTGGTCTGTAAGGTTGTTGGTCTGTTCATCTGTTGGTCTGTAAGGCTGTTGGTCTGTTCATCTGTTAGTCTGTAAGGCTGTTGGTCTGTTGGTCTGTTGGTCCGTAAGGCTGTTGGTCTGTAAGGCTGTTGGTCTGTTGGTCTGTAAGGCTGTTGGTCTGTTGGTCTGTTGGTCTGTAAGGCTGTTGGTCCGTAAGGCTGTTGGTCTGTTGGTCTGTAAGGCTGTTGGTCTGTTGGTCTGTAAGGCTGTTGGTCTGTTGGTCTGTAAGTCTGTTGGTCTGTTGGTCTGTAAGACTGTTGGTCTGTTGGTCTGTTGGTCTGTAAGTCTGTTGGTCTGTTGGTCTGTTGGTCTGTTGGTCTGTTGGTCTGTAAGACTGTTGGTCTGTTGGTCTGTAAGGCTGTTGGTCTGTTGGTCTGTTGGTCTGTAAGTCTGTTGGTCTGTAAGACTGTTGGTCTAAGGCTGTTGGTCTGTTGGTCTGTAAGACTGTTGGTCTGTTGGTCTGTAAGACTGTTGGTCTGTTGGTCTGTTGGTCCGTAAGGCTGTTGGTCTGTAAGGCTGTTGGTCTGTTGGTCTGTAAGACTGTTGGTCTGTAAGGCTGTTGGTCTGTAAGGCTGTTGGTCTGTTGGTCTGTAGGCTGTTGGTCTGTTGGTCTGTAAGGCTGTTGGTCTGTTGGTCTGTTGGTCTGTTGGTAAATCTTGTGCTCAGTAATCTTGGTCTGGATTATAGTTCTAGTCTTGGTCCTGTCCTCTGTGCCGGTCTGGGTCAAACCCTAGTCTTAATCTAGTCTAGGTCAAATCCAGGTCCTAATCCTGATCTATATTGTCTCTTTTATAGTCCTGTCCTGGGGTAGACTTGGTCTATATGGTGATGTATCATATCAGATGTCCTGAGGTGGACTTGGTCTCTATGGTGATGAATTATACATTGTCTTTAACCTTGTCTTGTTCTAAGCAGAGATGTTTATTGCGCTGTGGTCAGTTAAGCCTTAATTAAAGCCATTCTGCCGGACCATTGGTTAACATTCATGATGTCCCGCCCCTTCTCCTGGCCTATTATGCTCTTTAGTCATTAAATTCAGCCAACTGTGTCTCCACTAATCACATCTCCTCCTGACACCGTCCTCTACTTCACCTTTCTGTCTGTTCAATATTTCTTGCTGGTGTAGCATTCTGTACGAGAGGCTTCTACCCCCACCAGCCTCCACCAGCCTCCACCCGCCTCCACCAGCCTCCGCTAGCCTCCACCCACCTCCACCAGCCTCCACCAACTTCCACCAGCCTCCACCGGCCTCCACCCACCTCCACCAGCCTCCACCAGCCTCCACCAGCCTCCACCAGCTTCCACCGGCCTCCACCCACCTCCACCAGCCTCCACCGGCCTCCACCCACCTCCACCAGCCTCCACCCGCCTCCATCCATCTCCACCCGTCTCCACCCGTCTCCACCAGCCTCCGCCAGCCTCCACTGGCCTCCACCAGCCTCCACCCGCCTCCATTGGAAATTAAAACCTGGGACACTATTCAATCAAACCCTGAGGTGTCCTGACACTGCTGCTGTTCTGCTGTCTGTGGGTCATCTCAACATCATCCTTATGTTACTGCAGGTGATTCACACCCTCATACACACACTCATACACACCCTCATACACACCCTCACACCCTCATACACACCCACATACACCCACATATCTCACCTGTCTCTGGGAGCGCTGTCTGACCTCCCCCGACACGTCTAGGTGGTTACCTGTCTCACCTGTCTGGGTAACTGTCTCACCTCCCTGGGTACTTATCTCACCTGTCTGCGGGTACCGTTCTCACCTGTCTGCGGGTACCGTTCTCACCTGTCTGGGTACCTGTCTCACCTCTCTGTGGGTACCTGTCTCACCTGTCTGCGGGTGTGGTCGCTGAGCTCCCCGGGCATGTTGCGGGCGCTCCTGACCAGCGTCCTGGCGATGTGGTAGTAGAACACGCTGATGATGGCCAGCGGGACCAGGAAGTAGATGAGGAAGATGAGCACGGAGTGGATCTTGGGGTGCATCTCGTCCGAGAGCGGGTAGGGCACGCAGTTGGTGAAGGTGCCGTTGGCGCTGTCGGGCATGTGGACCACCTGGGAGAACACGG
>NC_137688.1:62068417-62090917 GCF_963989245.1 Nansenia antarctica | reverse complement strand
GCAGCATGGGTCCCAGTGTGGAGGAGCAGCATGGGTCCCAGTGTGGAGGAGCAGCATGAGTCCCAGTGAGGAGGAGGAGCAGCATGGGTCCCAGTGAGGTGGAGGAGCAGCATGGGTCCCAGTGAGGAGGAGGAGCAGCATGGGTCCCAGTGAGGAGGAGGAGCAGCATGGGTCCCAGTGAGGAGGAGGAGCAGCATGGGTCCCAGTGAGGAGGAGGAGCAGCATGGGTCCCAGTGAGGAGGAGGAGCAGCATGAGTCCCAGTGAGGAGGAGGAGCAGCATGGGTCCCAGTGAGGAGGAGGAGGAGCAGCATGGGTCCCAGTGTGGAGGAGGAGCAGCATGAGTCCCAGTGTGGAGGAGGAGCAGCATGAGTCCCAGTGAGGAGGAGGAGCAGCATGGGTCCCAGTGTGGAGGAGGAGCAGCATGAGACCCAGTGTGGAGGAGGAGCAGCACGCCAAGTTCTTTTTTACAGGTCAGAAAATGTGCATCTTAGTTGCATACGCATGCTTTTTTGCGTATGCAACGTTTATACATGAGGCCCCTGGTGTTCTACCTCCCCCAGCCTCCCCTGGTGTTCTACCTCCCCCAGCCTCACCTGGTGTTGTACCTCCCCCAGCCTCCCCTGGTGTTCTACCTCCCCCAGCCTCACCTGGTGTTCTACCTCCCCCATCCTCCCCTGGTGTTCTACCTCCCCCATCCTCCCCAGGTGTTCTACCTCCCTCTCCTCCTTTCTTCCTCTCCTCTCCTCCTCTATTCCTCTCCTCCTCTCCTTTCATCCTCTCATCCTCTCTTCCTCTCCTCCTCTCTTCTCCTTCTCTCCTCCTTGTGGATGAACGTGGTGGTGGTGGTGGTGGTGATGAAGATGATGGTGGTGGAGGTGGTGAAGATGATGATGATGGTGATGGTGATGAAGATGATGGTGGTGGTGGTGGTGATGATGAAGATGATGATGATGGTGATGGTGATGAAGATGATGGTGGTGGTGGTGGTGGTGATGAAGATGATGGTGGTGGTGGTGATGAAGATGATGGTGGTGGTGATGGTGGTGGTGGTGGTGGTGGTGATGAAGATGATGGCGGTGGTGGTGATGAAGATGATGATGGTGGTGGAGGTGGTGGTGGTGAAGATGATGATGGTGGAGGAGGTGGTGAAGATGATGATGATGATGATGGTGATGATGGTGGAGGTGATGAAGATGATGATGGTGGTGGAGGTGGTGATGAAGAAGAAGATGATGATGGAGGTGGTGATGAAGATGGTGATGATGGTGGAGGTGAAGAAGATGATGATGGTGGTGGAGGTGATGAAGATGATGATGATGGTGGTGATAATGATGATGATGATGATGATGATGATGATGATGGTGGAGGTGAAGAAGATGGTGATGATGGTGGAGGTGATGAAGATGATGACGATCAGAATCAAAATTGCTTTTATTACATCAATGTACGGTACACAGAGTAACATTCTTGGGTTCAGGTTCTTCGACATTGGCGTTGCAGCAGAATACAAAATCAATAATAATAGAATAAAGCAGGGTACAAAATCAACAATAATAGAATGAAGCAGAATACAAAATCAACAATTATAGAATAAAGTAAAATGGAAAAAAAAAAGATAAAGTGACGGTAGTTGTACTACAGCGGGACCAGTCGTACTGCAGTGGAACAGTAGTGCAAAATGCTGTGCAGGTTACAATGAGATAATACAGTATGCAATATAGTACAGATATGGAGCAGTACAGGAAGTTCAGGTAGAAGTAGTGTTCAAGTAATCAGGTAGTGTGCAGGTAGTCATAATATATATCATTTACGCAGTGGGATGATGAAGATGATGATGATGATGATGGTGATGGTGATGATGATGATGATGATGATGATGATGATGATGATGATGATGATGATGATGATGATGAGCCATGAGTTCAAGTCCCACCTGGGAACACCACCACTAGTGGGTCCTTGAGTAAGACCTGGGAACACCATCACTAGTGTGTCCTTGAGTAAGGCCTGGGAACACCATCACTAGTGTGTCTTTGAGTAGGACCTGGGAACACCACCACTAGTGTGTCCTTGAGTAAGACCTGGGAACACCACCACCAGTGTGTCCTTGAGTAAGACCTGGGAACACCACCACTAGTGTGTCCTTGAGTAAGACCTGGGAACACCACCACTAGTGTGTCCTTGAGTAAGACCTGGGAACACCACCACTAGTGTGTCCTTGAGTAAGACCTGGGAACACCACCACTAGTGTGTCCTTGAGTAAGACCTGGGAACACCACCACTAGTGTGTCCTTGAGTAAGACCTGGGAACACCACCACTAGTGTGTCCTTGAGTAAGACCTGGGAACACCACCACTAGTGTGTCCTTGAGTAAGGCACTTAGCCCTGAGCTACTCCAGGGACACTGTCCCTGCATGGAATATCTAACTGTAGGTTGCTTTGGATAAAAGCGTCTGTTAAAAGGTTCAAATGTAAATGATGATGATGATGATGGTGAATTGGTGGTGGTGGTGGTGATACTATCCCTCATGACATAATATCACGCATTGAACTCTACTGTACTTTTAAGACAGTATATTCATATAAATTAAACAGTGATTTGAAATTTGAAATCGGTGTTATGATTTTAGCACTTTCACACGGCCATAGGCTATATGTTGATGTCCTACGTGAGTGACTAACTAACGGACCACAAAAACAAACAACCAAAACATTTCCACCTGTAAACTCTTCATACCTGTCAGCGCTGAGCGCTGTGAGCGTGAACACCGACACGCCGACTGACGTCAGCTGGATCGCCGGTATGAGTTTGCAGGCGACCGTGCCGAAGATCCACTCCTCGAAGAAGTAACGGGACGCGTCCACCGGGACGCACGTGACCAGCAGCAGCAGATCCCCGGCAGCCAGGCTCGAGATGAAGATGTTCGGGACGCTCCTCATCGCGCTGGTGGTGACGAAGATTTTCACCAGGGTGATGTTCCCCAGCAGCCCCACGGAGATGATCAGCAGGTACACGGACGGGATCACACACCGGATGACAAAATCTATCGTTTCTCTCCCGTCCGGTATCCAGTGATTCCAGTCCTCGGTAAAGTTGTAAAAGCCGCGGGTCTTGGTGAGAGACAGGTTGTCTGAGGGGTCCTCCGTGTCCCTGGCGAGAGACAGGTTGTCTGAGGGGCTCCTGGTGAGAGACAGGTGGTCTGAGGGGTCCTCCATCTCTGTGTCCGCGAGTAGGTTGAGATATCCAAGAATCACGCAACGACGCGCTGATCAAGTCTTTTTTTTTCTTCTTTTTTTTCTGAGGTTACACGGCAGCTGTCCGTCCAAGGAAGTACTGGACCGGTCCGGGGGACTGGGGGTCCGGGGAACCGGGGAGGTGTAGCGTGGTGGAGGGAGTCACTTTTTCAATGTGCGCAGAGCAACGATGACGAGAACAAATATCCCAGAGTCTGATTATCCTCAGAACGAACATATATAATGATAAATCAATATAAATTATTCATTTGAGGCAATTCACCGATAAAATGTTCACGTTTAAGGTGATACTCTGGTTGGTTGGGAAGATAACCGCGGTTCTCCTGTGAAAGCAGACGCGGGTTCCATTAGTTACCGGGAGAGAACCCCGTTAGCCGCGCGCTCCCGGAGTTACCGGAGAGGAAGCCTCGCGTGCAGGTGTTCTTATGAATGAGAGGTGCCGCCTTGGCAGCGGTATGTCTTCATGCCTCTCTCTCTATCTCTCTCTCTCTCTCTCTCTCTCTCTCTCTCTCTCTCTCTCTCTCTGAGTCGCCGGGGAGGAGGGGAGAGGGAGGGGAGGAGGGGTGAGGGGAGAGGGGAGAGGGGAGAGATGAGGGGAGTGGTATGAGAATCAGAATCAGAAAGCTTTATTGTCATTGCACGAACAGTACAAACAAATGTGTTTATGCATCACCTAAAAAACGACACCTGCATACATACACTACCACACCACAACATTCATATACCACATACACCCATATATCAGAATAAATATAAGTTAAAAAGGAAGTTTTAAAGGAAGTATAAAAAGCAGCATTGAAGAACATCAGAGCATCAGAGCATCACAACAAAATATTGCACATCAGTGGTAAATATTGCACATCAGTAGCCAAAGTCATATTGCACTTAAGCTCCTGGGTATGATGAAGCGGACGTGGTGGCAATAGGGGGGGGGGGGGGGTGTTTATTTAGTTCAGTGATGGCTCTAGGAAAGGAGGGGAGAGGGAGGAGGGGAGAGGGATGGGGCAGAGGGATGTGGGGGAGATGGGGGGGAGAGGAATGAGGGGTGGGGGATGAGGAGATGAGGGGATGAGGGAAGAGGAGATGAGAGGAGAGGGATAAGGGCACGACGGGAGAGGGAGAAATCCAATAAACGTAAAGGTAATCAGAACGGCTGAGCAGGAGGAGAGGAAATCACAACATCAACTCTCCTCTGGAGGGAAGGCATGAAGCACTGAGGAATGGTGATGTAAACAGAAAGGTGTACGTGTGTGTGTGTGTGTTTGAGAGAGAGAGGGGGGGATAGAGAGGGGGAAGAGAGAGAGGTGGGGGAGAGAGAGAGGGGGGGAGGGGTGGGAGAGAGAGTTGGGGAGAGAGAAAGGGGTGGGAGAGAGAGGGGTGAGAGAGAGGGGGGGATAGAGAGGGAGAGAGAGGGGGGGGAAGGGGTGGGAGAGAGAAGGGTGAGAGAGAAAGGGGTGGGAGAGAGAGGGGGATAGAGAGAAAGAGAGAGAGAGAGGGGGGAGAGAGAAAGAGAGAGAGAGGGGGGAGGGAGAGAGAGGGGGGGGGGAGAGAGAAAGGGGTGGGAGAGAGAGGGGTGAGACAGAAAGGGGTGGGAGAGAGAGGGTGTGAGACAGAAAGGGGTGGGAGAGAGAGGGGTGAGAGAGAGAGGGGGAGATAGAGAGAAAGAGAGAGAGGGGAGGAGAGAGAGAGGGGGGGGGAGTACGATGATATATTGCTTTTCAGTGTTTATCTGGTGACATCTGCTGGTTCATACCAGATGTCATGGACTGTGTGTGAGTGGCAGAACACCACTGACGTATAGAGAACATACATTCTCTATAGAGAACATAAATTATTTCATATTTTTCCCCATAGAAATGTCTCTGTGTATTTCTCTATTGATTATGAAGTCTCTCTCTCTCTCTCTCTCTGTCTCTCTCTCTCTGCTCTACAGTATCAGTCCCTCTCTCTCTCTCTCTCTCTCTCTCTCTCTCTCTCTATATATACTGTATATATATATATATATATATATATATATATATATATATATATATCCCTCTCTCTGTATCTCTCCCTCTCTCTCTCTCTCTCTGTATCTCTCTCTCTCTCTCTCTGCTCTACAGTATCAGTCCCTCTCTCTCTCTCTCTGCTCTACTGAAAAGGTCCCCCTCACCCTGAGCAGCATTTCAGAGTTGTTCAGATGATTTGGACGAGGCTTCAAACCGCCACCTGTATCCCAGAGCCCCCCGCTGTGCCCGGGCAGCCGGTGCGGTCGGTGATTATGCTCCGCTATTTAGACTGAGAACGTTTCAGAGAAACGGCCCGTGGAAGTGCTGCGGGGGTGAGGAGAGGGGGAGAGGAGGAGAGGGGGAGAGGAGAGGGGGAGAGAGAGGAGAGAGAGGAGAGGGGTAGAGGAGAGGAGGAGAGGAGAGCATGAGAGAGGAGGAGAGGGGGAGAGAGAGGAGGAGAGAGAGGAGGAGAGAGGAGAGAGAGAGGAGGAGAGAGAAGAGGAGGAGAGGGGGAGAGAGGTGGAGAGGAGAGAGAGGAGGAGAGAGGAGAGGAGGAGAGAGGAGGAGAGGGGAGAGAGGTGGAGAGGAGAGAGAGGAGGAGAGGACAGAGAAGAGAGGGGAGGAAAGAGGAGGAGAGAGGAGGCATTAATGTTAAACTTTCACGGATATGAATATTCTGCCAATGTACAAAACGAGGAAAATATACTATTTATACCAGCTGATAAGTCATGTCTAATTCATTGTGATTGGCGTCGCCGCTAAGAAGCTCATTTAAACCCCAGAGTCCAGAGGCCTAATCACGGCTTAGAAATTAGTTTACTTTGAGGTGTCGCTGTCGATGCCTTTGATGATTGGAACGCTCCACTGACATGTTCTCCTCCTTTGATCATCCCTCCATCCCTGCATCTCTCCATCCCTCCATCCCCACGTCCGTCATGGAGAATGCTTTCTTTCCTGTCGCTTCGGGGCTGCTGCGTTTTACGCTGACTGGAACGCGTCAATGCCATTGACGGCGCGCGCAGCGCGAAAAAAAACGACAGCGCGTGCGTCGTGCGCACCACGTGCCCTGCTGGGACCGTGTTGTCTCTATCTCCTCTGTCCGCAACGCGCCTCTCTATTCACTGGCCCCCAAATGCCTGATCTCACTCACTCATGCTTTGCTTATTGGTTTGTGGTTTGATGTGTGACACCAGTGCATGCAGCATGGTCCTGTCCCCGCAGGTCTGTCCGTCAGGGAGACGAAGCGGCGTGAGTTTAGGAGCCGAGCTCTGACCGAGAGGCGGAATGAACAACACGCCGCCTGGATTACGGTTGGTGTGTGGACTTGATTTTATTACCTGATTTAGAGCCTAACCCTGTTTCACCCGTGTTAGAGTTAGGGTTAGGGTTTGTTTCACCCGTGTTCGAGGTGACACCGTGTCTGTATACTGTGTGGAGGTGGTGACACCGTATCTGTACTGTGTGGAGGTGGTGGGGACACTTGGACACCGTCCCGTTACCGGAGGGGAAACCCAACTTTTTCCACTGCGTAAAAGTTTATTCGTTTAGCCTCCTGCGAGTTAAAATGCTACCGTGGGTCTGTCCTGAAGTAGGCCTAATTAAATATGATTAACAAGTTGTAAAACTTCGTTTAAAACGGTTCTTTTCAGATTGATTACTTTATCAGCCAGGCCTGTGTACTATCGCCACAACTGTCATTAAAAATGCATCGATGGAATTCAAAATTAACTGAAGTCCAAACGAAGTGTTCAGATGGATCATTATGTTTTTAAAAAATATATTTCTAGATATTTTTTTAAATCTCTAATGATTCAGTTGAAGTGTGAAACGACACGGCCTTAAGTTGCGCCTATTGTGTCCAGACGCGTGTTGTTCCCTCGCCTCCCCTAGCCCCCCTCGCCTCCCCTACCCTCCCTCGCCTCCCCTGGTCCTCCCCTAGCCCCCCTCGCCTCCCCTGGTCCTCCCCTACCCCCCCTGGTCCTCCCCTATCCTCCCTCGCCTCCCCTACCCTCCCTCGCCTCCCCTGGTCCTCCCCTAGCCCCCCTCGCCTCCCCTGGTCCTCCCCTACCCCCCCTGGTCCTCCCCTATCCTCCCTCGCCTCCCCTACCCTCCCTCGCCTCCCCTGGTCCTCCCCTACCCCCCCTGGTCCTCCCCTATCCTCCCTCGCCTCCCCTACCCTCCCTCGCCTCCCCTGGTCCTCCCCTACCCCCCCTCGCCTCCCCTATCCTCCCTCGCCTCCCCTATCCTCCCTCGCCTCCCCTACCCTCCCTCGCCTCCCCTGGTCCACCCCTACCCCCCCTCGCCTCCCCTATCCTCCCTCGCCTCCCCTGGTCCTCCCCTACCCCCCCCCCTGGTCCTCCCCTATCCTCCCTCGCCTCCCCTATCCTCCCTCGCCTCCCCTATCCTCCCTCGCCTCCCCTGGTCCTCCCCTACCCCCCCTCGCCTCCCCTATCCTCCCTCGCCTCCCCTGGTCCTCCCCTACCCCCCCCCCGCCTCCCCTATCCTCCCTCGCCTCCCCTATCCTCCCTCGCCTCCCCTACCCCCCCTCGCCTCCCCTATCCTCCCTCGCCTCCCCTGGTCCTCCCCTACTCCCCCCTCGCCTCCCCTCCCCTACCCTCCCTACCTCCCCTACCCCCCCCCCCCCCACGCCCTTTGTGCGCCAGAAGAGTTGTTTTTTTCGCTGACTCGGTCGAACGAGGATTATGTCCGTGACCACATGACCCCCCGCTTTGTCTCCGCTCCTGTTGTGTGTTTTCTACTGAGTGAGTACATTGATGAAGGCACCGCTGATAAAAGAGAAATATGCATTGACGCGGCTGTTCCGCGGCCAGAGGACATCAGCCTCAGAATGATGCCCGACGATGCCCCGAGGTGCACTGTAGTTAACCAGGGGAGAAAAGCGGCCAACTCATGTCTTTAAACTACATAAAGAACTTTTACGAAGGATGTGTAAGTATGGTCCCCCCCCTCACCCCCCCACACGGTGATCTCAGTGAAGTTGAGTTGGTTTCTCTGGCAGAATAGTAAATCACTAGCGCCCTGACGGAAGACAAAGTAAGAGAACCTCAATAAATAGGTCTGCGATGTATTACTAATGCTCTCCTCCCATTGGTCGGTGTTATTCGTGTGTACTAGTAACATGTGATGAACGTGGCTCCTTCACTTGCGTTGTGATGGGGGGGGGGGGGGTTGAGATGACGGGAGTTGTGATCCAGAGGGGTTGAGGTGACAGGGGTTGGTACATGGTTGATCCGGGGGGGGTTGAGGTGACAGGGGTTGGTACATGGTTGATCCGGGGGGGTTGGGGGTTGATTTGATGTTCTTTCATGGTTCTTCTACTTTGTGAAGTTGAAACTGCTGTAGACCACCTGTGGAACAGGTGCTTTTTACACACAAAAAAACTGCTGTTTGACGGCCTTTCCTTTGTGTGTGTGTGTGTTCTGTTTGTTTGTTTGTTTGTGTGTGCGTATGTGTGCATGTGCACATGTGTTTGTGTGTGTGTGTCTGTGTGTGTGTGTGTGCGTATGTGTGCATATGCGCGTGCGTTTGTGTGCTTGTGCTCGTGTTTGTTTGTGTGTGTGTGTGTGCTCCTGTGGGTGTGTGTGCGTGTGTGCGTGTGTGTGTGTGTGTGTGCTCCTGTGTGTGTGTATGCTCCTGTGTGTGTGTTCTCCTGTGTGTGTGTGTGTGTGTGCGTGTGTGTGTGTGTGTGTGCTCCTGTGTGTGTGTGCACCTGTGTGTGTGTGCTCCTGTGTGTGTGTATGCTCCTGTGTGTGTGTGTGTGTGTGTGTGCTCCTGTGTGTGTGTGTGTGTGTGTGTGCTCCTGTGTGTGTGTGTGCTCCTGTGTGTGTGTGTGTGTGTGCTCCTGTGTGTGTGTACCCTGTACCCTTAGACTCAGACTGAAACACATTGAGCAACCGAGTGTCCTATGCTGATGCAGCTACTAATGTTTGTGTTCAAGAATTTTATTGTAAAATGTGAACGCAAATAAAGATACTAAAATGTGTGTGTGTGTGTTTGTGTGCTCCTGTGTGTGTGTGTGTGTGTGTGTGTGTGCAGCTCAGGCCTCCCACGGTGATAGGACAGTTCCACACGCTGTTTTTCGGCAGCGTGAGGATGTTCTTCCTGGGCGTCCTGGGCTTCGCTGTCTACGGCAACGAGGCGCTGCACTTCAGCTGCGACCCCGACCGCCGCGAGCTCAACCTCTACTGCTACAACCAGTTCAGGCCCATAACACCTCAGGTACGCCCCCCCCGCTGTCCCCCGCTGCCCCCTTCTGGCCTGGCTGACTGGGGGGCCGGACCAGGGGAGGCTGGGGGAGGTCGAAATCGGAGGACGGGCTGCTCATTGCGATGAGGAACGTGAAGTTAGAACGTGATGTTCCTCACTCCGTCCCGTGTGTTTACAATGAGCCCCGTCCTCCGATTTCTACCTCCGCTGGCCTCCCCCCCTGGTCCCGGCCCACCTCCCGGGAGAATTCTCCTGGTGTGTGTTTGTTTGGACCTATTAGCCGTTACTATGGAAACAACAGGTCCACACAGCCCACCCAGCCGGAACTGAACCCATCACTGTCATCAGAACCGCAGTCTGCGTTTGTCTAAGGTGGCTGGTCCCAAAACAAGGCCTTTGTGAAGAACCAGAGATAATTAATTAAAACTCCAGAGTCCAGATCAGCATAATATGATAACAACAGTTCTTCTGTGGTTTGTGTAAAAAATTTAATTAATTTGAAAAGACTTTGAAAAGCCAGATTGAAAGACTTCACTGCTGTTAGAATTCCCTTCCCTCCCCTCCATTTCCCTCCCCTCCCCTCCCCTCCACTCCCCTCCCCTCCCCTCCTCTTCCCTCCCCTCCCCTCCCCTCCCCTCCCTTTGACTCCCCTCCTCCCCTCCCCTCCCTCCCTCCATCTCTCCAGGTTTTCTGGGCCTTACGGCCCTAACCAGTAAGCTCCTCCCCTCCCTCCCTCCCTCCCTCCCTCCCTTCCTCCCTCCCCCCTCCCTCCAGGTGTTCTGGGCCATACAGCCCTAACCAATAAGCTCCTCCCTCCTCCCCTCCCCATACAGCCCTAACCAGTAAGCCCCTCCCCTCCCGTCCCTTTACAGCCCTAACCAGTAAGCCCCTCCCCTCCCGTCCCCTCACAGCCCTAACCAATAAGCTCCTCCCCTCCCCTCCAGGTGTTCTGGGCCATACAGCCCTAACCAATAAGCTCCTCCCTCCTCCCCTCCCCTTACAGCCCTAACCAGTAAGCTCCTCCCCTCCCCTCCAGGTGTTCTGGGCCATACAGCCCTAACCAGTAAGCTCCTCCCTCCTCCCCTCCCCTTACAGCCCTAACCAGTAAGCTCCTCCCTCCTCCCCTCCCCTTACAGCCCTAACCAGTAAGCTCCTCCCCTCCCTCCCTCTTTCCTCCCCCTCCAGGTGTTCTGGGCCTTACAGCTGGTCACGGTCCTGGTCCCGGGCGCGGTCTTCCACCTGTACGCGGCGTGTAAGAACATCGACCAGGAGGAGATCCTCCAGCGGCCCATCTACACCGTGTTCTACATCATCTCCGTGCTGCTGCGCATCATCCTGGAGGTGATCGCCTTCTGGCTGCAGAGCCACCTGTTCGGCTTCCTGGTGCTGGCGGTGTTCCGGTGCGACGCCAGCGCGCTGGAGAAGGCCTTCAACGTCACCAAGTGCATGGTGCCCGAACACTTTGAGAAGACCATCTTCCTGAGCGCCATGTACACCTTCACCGTCATCACCGTGCTCCTCTGCGTCGCCGAGATCTTCGAGATACTCTGCCGGAGGCTGGGGTACCTGAACAACCAATGAGACTTAACACCCCCCACCCCCCCCCCCCCCCCTGCGCCCCCTCTCCCCTCCCCCTCCCCCAACATCCCCCCACCCCCCACCCACCCCTAGACCCCCCCCCCCCCCTTCACTCACGACGACAGAGAGGACAGAGAGTTAGCGAGAGATCGTAGGTCACCGCTAGCCGGGGGTCGTAGGTCACCGCTAGGAGGACAACAACATACCTCTTGCTTTGTGTTCCTGTTGGGAGTTCAGACACGCTAAATGACATCTCCCGTCTCCATGACGACCACGACTGTTCACGACATCCGCTAACGCAGGTTCCAGCCGACGCCTCTCAGTAGGAGAGTGTCGGGGGGGGGGGGGGGGAGGCTGGTGGAGGAAACGGAGGACGGGGGGCTTTCTGGACCGCATGGGATGGACTGAGGAGGCGCGGTCCAGGCCTCCTCCCACGGACAACAGGATACTGGTGCTGAGTCACATGCAGCTAGCACACACGCAGCTAGCACACACGCAGCTAGCACACATGCAGCTAGCACACACGCAGCTAGCACACACGCAGCGAGCTAGCACACACGCAGCGAGCTAGCACACAAACCACAGAGTTTGAACCCGGGTCGCCTACGACGCACCACACGACAGCACTAGCCTGCCAAGCTAAAGAGCTAGGTCGTCAGCTTTGGGTGGTGAGGCAGGCAGGGTTAGCGAGCGTGGGCCGCAGAGCCAGCAGCTCCATCACACAGTCAGGCAGGAAAAACAGACAAAATGGCGCCAGGCGTTCTAGAGCGTTCCTCTTTCATCAGAGTCATTGTTGTGGCCTCATAGGGGCCTATTGACTGACGGACGCGCGTCCGTTACCAAGGTAACGCTGTCTAATTCTCATGTTCATCTACTATGTTATACATTATAGCCAACGCCGTGTCCTCAGGGGAGGACTATTACCTGATCTAACACCCAATGGCACAAGCTACAAACGGACTCCTATTGAAGGCATATTTGGGCATAGGTCTCCAGACAAAATGGCAGGTGATGTCTGCCTATTCATCTCCAAATTGGTTACAGTATTTGGCCCTTTTTAATTTTCCAAGGTTATGATAAAAATTGAATTGAATAAGTACAGACATATATTTAGATCCTCAAAATCTGTTTTGAATTTGAAAGATTTTGTCATCTGGTAAATCGTAAAAAAAACAATCAGATTAGGAAAATTAAGGTTTTTGAAATATTTATATATAATCTGAATGTTTACCATACGAAAAAGTGAAAACCAACAGTGGAAAGAAAATGGCCGTCCTGCACGCAGTCACGCTGGCCAGCGTCTCTGCGGCCCGGAGCCCTGCTCGCCCTGAGCACGGAGCCTGGATCTGACCCGCTCTTTCTATGGCCCTTTTCTGAGCTTGTACTCCAGTATCATATACATAATGCTTTTGATGATTTTACATACAGTGTTGTAAGCCGTTTACTGAAAATGATTACCTCTCTTGTTGTCTATCTGTGAGTTCACTATCAGGCATCCATCCAACTTGTGTTGTCGTGTTCAGTTCATTGTTTGTCGTGTTCAGCTCAGTGGTTGTTGCGTTCAGCTCCTTGTTGTTGTGTTCAGTTCAGTGGTTGTTGTGTTCAGTTCAGTGGTTGTTGTGTTCAGTTCAGTGGTTGTTGTGTTCAGTTCAGTGGTTGTTGTGTTCAACTCATTGTTGTCATGTTCAGTTCAGTTGTTGTCGTGTTCAGCTCATTGTTGTTGTGTTCAGTTCAGTGGTTGTTGTGTTCAGTTCAGTGGTTGTTGTGTTCAGTTCAGTGGTTGTTGTGTTCAGTTCAGTGGTCGTTGTGTTCAGCTCTGTGTTGTCGTGTTCAGCTCATTGTTGTCATGTTCAGCTCAGTGCTTCATCTCAGGTACAACAGGACACTCTGGTTCGCCCATCGACACATGGATGGTTTGAAGGTCTGCCTCTTACTGTGTACAGTGAGCTGACTGAGATGACTGTGAAGAAGGGGGGGGGTGACAGAGGGGGGGCGACAGTGGATTCCCAGTTGGTGGGGGGGGGGGGAGGGGGGGCGGTGGGAGGTGGGATGGGGGGATGACAGAGGATTTATGGGGGGGGGGGGGGGCGACCACCCGTCTGCATCTGCATATCCCAGGGTTCCATGGTTCCTAAGAGAGGACTGCTTGGTCTGGTCGCCTCTGGTTGCTGTGGGTTGCTATGGGAATCCATAGTGAGAGAGAAGCTAAAAACATGGAGCTCACTATGGGTGATGGTGGACCACTATGGGTGGTGCCTACATCACCTAACCCTAACCCCACCCTAACCCTAACCATAACCCCACCCCGGGAGAACATCATCTAATCTGTTTTGTTTGTTGTTTGGTTTGACTAAATGTTCAGTTGCAGGGGAGGCTGGCGGAGGTAGAAATCGGAAGGACAGGGGCTCATTGTAATGCATAGAAGTGAAAAAGGGATGAGGAATGGTATCAAACATCGCAACGCGTGGAATGGAATGAGGAATTACATTCCACGTTCCACGCATTACAATGAGCCCGTCCTCCGATTTCGACCTCCCCCAGCCTCCCCTGGCCAGTTGCCATGTCCAGCTCTTGGGGTACAGGGTGAGGGCAGGGGGGTTGACATCTCTCTGGTCATGTGACTGTTGTGACTTTCCCCCATGTGTCGTTTCTAAACCACTGTGCATCCAGTAGGGCTTCACTCCTCTGCTTTTGTTTTAATAAAAGGGGCACATTTCACATTTTATGACCAACTCTGTTTAGACCACTGTTCACACTATCTGTTCATGCTGATTTCTTAGGTAACCATCATTTTCCTCTGTCTCTACCGTGCCAGTGAGATTACTGATTAAACATGTTTATAACACTGTCGTGTGTGCTTCTATTTGATTGGTCGGTCGTCTGGTTACAGACAGCTCGCCTGTTTATGTTCCTGAAGGCACAACCTCGGTCCCATGTCACATGACATCATGTGTGGATGTCATGCCACTTCCTTCGAGAACCAGAAGTGGATATGAAGTGTAGTCATGACAACGCATCACTGGGTTCTACCGTCTAATATACACCGACTGTGATGTCACAAGATCTCATGGTCACATGCAGTTACGGTATTGGTTGGAACATAGAATAGGCCAAACAACATTTTCATTTGGACAGTTTCACAGAGGTCTCCTGTGTCAGTAACATGCAAAGACAATTATTGAGATTTATCATGTTTTATTTCCTTTTCAAACATATCTACGTATCTCCTCCTGCCTTACTGTAATGTACAGGGCTGTGTGGTAGGGTTAGGGTTAGGATGTGTGTTAGGGTTAGGTTTAGGATATGAGATGACTGAGAGAATCTGAATCTGACAGAATCTGAATCTGAATATGTGTACGGGGCTGTGTGTTAGGGTTAGGCTGTGTGTTAGGGTTAGGCTGTGTGTTAGGGTTAGGATGCGTGTTAGGGTTAGGATGCGTGTTAGGATTAGGATATGTGTTAGGGTTAGGATGTGTGTTAGGGTGTGTGTTAGGGTTAGGATGTGTGTTAGGGTTAGGATGTGTGTTAGGATGTGTGTTAGGGTGTGTGTTAGGATGTGTGTTAGGATGTGTGTTAGGGTGTGTGTTAGGGTTAGGGTGTGTGTTAGGATGTGTGTTAGGATGCGTGTTAGGGTGTGTGTTAGGGTGTGTGTTAGGATGTGTGTTAGGATGTGTGTTAGGATGTGTGTTAGGGTTAGGGTGTGTGTTATGGATGATCTGTCACTGTCCTCCTATATCTTTATTTTCATATTTTTGACATGAAAGTCAAAGGTAAAATCCAAGTTAAGTCCTTTGAGTCCACGAGAAAGCGCTTAACAAATGTAGTGTATTATTATTATTATTATTATTATTATTATTATTATTATTATTATTATTATTATTATTATTATATGCCCCAAAAATCTGGAGATGGGTGATGCTGCTGCTGCTGATGATGACGATGATGTTATGTTATGTTATGGTATGTTAATTTTATTTATAATGCGCCCCCCATCCAACTTTTACATCGGCCCGGGGCGCAGCCCGGGTAAAGGAACAGATAAAGACAAAGACAAGGAACACAGAAAGCAATCAGACACAGACGACTTAAACGTAAATCTCAGGCATACAATTCACAACAAATAGGGAGTAGATTTAGGGAATGTCATTTAGGAAGAGGTGGGTTTTTAACTTGGCTCTAAAGGAGTCCAGAGTGGGGGCAAACTTGATGGCAGAAGGGAGCGCGTTCCACAGGGTCGGTGCTATCACCGCAAAGGCACGGTCACCCTTCCTCTTGAGGTTGGTACGTGGGACCCTCAGGCTGAGTTGGGCGTCGGACCTGAGCCTGGGTCTGGGCCTTGAGGAGGTAGACTGGTCCAGGAGGTCCTTGATGTATGGTGGGGCGAGACTGTTGAGAGCTTTAAAAACAAAGGTGCAGATTTTGAACTTCACTCTCTTCTTCACTGGGAGCCAGTGAAGGGAGATGAGGACAGGGGAGATGTGGTCCCTCATTTTGGTGCCTGACACCAGCCTGGCAGCGGCATTTTGGACTAGCTGCAGGCGGTAGATGGTCTTATCAGGAAGTCCAGCATATAGTGAGTTGCAGTAGTCGAGCCTAGATGAGATTAGCATGAGGACGACCCTCCTCAGGTCGCTGGGGGTGAGGAAGGACTTGATCTTGGCTATGATGCGTAGTTGGTATAAACATGCCTTCACGACGGAGCTCACTTGTCGGTCAAGGTTAAGCTCGGAGTCAAAGATGACACCGAGGTTCTTGACGTGTGGTCTGACAAGGGTGGACAGGCTTCCCATGTTGGTGCTGAGCTGAGTGATGGCGGTGGTGTTGCCGATGAGGAGGATTTCCCCCTTGCTCTCATTCAGCTGTAGGAAGCTCTGGGCCATCCACTCCTTCACATCGCGGTGATGATGATGATGACGACGATGATGATGATGATGATGAGGACGAGGATGTTGATGATGATGATGATAACGATGATGATGATGATGATGATGACGACGATGATGATGATGATGATGGTGATGATGATGATGATGGTGATGATGATGATGATGATGATGAAGATGATAACGATGACGACGATGATGATGATGATGATGTTGACGATGACGATGATGATGATGATGATGATGATGAGGATGTTGATGATGATGATAACGATGACGATGATGATGATGATGATGTTGACGATGATGATGATGATGATGATGTTGACGATGATGATGATGATGATGATGAAGATGTTGATGATGATGATGATGTTGACGATGATGATGATGACGACGACGATGATGAGCTGCGTGCTAAGCCCCATCCTCTACAACCTCTACACCTACGACTTCACCCCCGTCCACCCCAGCAACTCCATCGTAAAGTTTGCAGACGACACCACCGTGGTGGGCTGCATCTCGGGGGGGGACGAGGCGGCGTACAGGGATGAGGTAGAGCAGCTGAGCAAGCTATGCAAGGTTAAGAACCTGCTGCTGAACCAGTCAAAGACCCAGGAAATCATCGTGGACTTCAGGAGGAAAAAATCTGAGGTCCAGCCTCTGCTCGTCGATGGAGGGAGCGTGGAGAGAGTCTCAACCCTCCGATTCCTGGGGGTGCACATACAGGATGACCTGTCCTGGAAGATCAACACAGCAGCCATCATCAAGAAGGCACAACAGCGGCTCTTCTTCCTGAGAGTCCTCAGGAAAGACCACATCGGACAGGAGATGCTGGTGACCTTCTACCGCTGCGCAGTGGAGAGCATCCTCACCTACTGCATCTGCATCTGGTTCTCCAGCTGCACAGCCGCAGAGAGGAATGCGCTACAGAGAGTCGTGAGATCGGCCCAGAAGATCACCGGCGCCCCCCTCCCATCTCTGGAAGAGCTGTACAACATACGCTGCCTCAGGAAGGCCTCCAAGATCTCCAGAGACCCATCCCACCCTGGGTACGAACACTTTGCTCGGCTGCCCTCGAACAGGCGGTTCAGGACCATGTTCGCAAGGACAAACAGACTGAAGCTCAGCTTCTACCCCAGGGCAATCCAGGCCCTGAACACAGCAAAGACCTAGGTTCTAGGCCCTGGACAATCTAGACAAATTGATGGCAGCTACTAGATTGAAATCAAGTGTAATACTGAAACACAACTGTGTACATTTCAAACCTGCAAACTGCGACACTTTAAATGTATGTGCAATAACACTATGTGCAATATGACAACCCTAGGTACATAAGGTTCAGAGAATAGGAAATGTTAGAATAGGTATAGCATAGCATAGAGTAGAGCACAGTGTTTTATTTGTATAGTATAGTATAGTGGATAGTGTACATAGCCTTTATTTATGTAAACCAGCTCTTTTCCCTTCTTGTTTTTAGTTTTTTTTTCCTAGCACCAGGGGAGCCCCCCCTCCCAAATTTCGTTGTTTGGTACCTGTACTATATCAATGACAATAAAGACCATTCATTCATTCATTCATTCATGATGATGATGATGATAACGATGATGATGATGATGATGGTGCCAATGCTGATGACGTCGAGGCATCCAGACACAGATGCTGATGCTGATCATAGTTTTCTCTCTCGCACGAGTCTTCCTGTCCTGCAGGTGTCGCTACACCCATTGGACAAGGATGCGGAAGCGGAACCACACAGAGCAGAGCAGAGCAGTGACTGAGTAGCAACACTTCTATTGATGTTGATGCATCTCATAGTTATTAGAGATATATTGTAGTTATTGACATCTCCAGGGATGGCTCTTCCCCAGCAGTTAAAGGCCATTCAGCACCACCTGAGAACGGCTCAGGAACACGAGGGCAGAGACCCCGTGGTCGCCTACTACTGTGAGTTAGCTTAGCTTGTTACTACTGTGGGTTGATGTGTTTAGCTTAGCTTAGCTTGTTACTACTGTGAGTTGATGTGTTTAGCTTAGCTTAGCTTGTTACTACTGTGAGTTGATGTGTTTAGCTTAGCTTAGCTTGTTACTACTGTGGGTTGATGTGTTTAGCTTAGCTTAGCTTGTTACTACTGTGAGTTGATGTGTTTAGATAGTTAGCTTAGCTTAGCTTGTTTGACAGCTAGCTGTTATTGTTTGTTGACAGCGACTTTCCTAAGCTAGCAGTCAGTGTAGCAGCTGTCAGCTCCAAGGTTTAACCAAGGTCTGTCTGTCTGTCTGTCTACCTATCTGTCTGTCTGTCTGTCTGTCTACCTATCTGTCTGTCTGTCTACCTATCTGTCTGTCTGTCTGTCTACCTGTCTGTCTACCTATCTGTCTGTCTGTCTGTCTACCTATCTGTCTGTCTACCTATCTGTCTGTCTGTCTACCTGTCTGTCTGTCTGTCTGTCTGTCTGGTCAACTCGCTGTTTAGTTGATGCTGTGCTGTTATTGATACTTATTGAGCTGAGAGGGGTGAGAGGGGAGGGTGAAGGGGGACGCTAGCTAGGCTAACCAACCGCTATGGAATCATCACACACAGTTATGTTAGCAACAACAACTTAGCTACTGAATGTCAACAACAACAACAACAATAACAACAACAACAACAACAACAACAACAATAATAGCACAACTAACACAGTAAAGCCGTCTTCCTTGTCCTGTGAACGTTTAGTTGCAAACTTGTTGTTTCTTGTTTTTGCTGTGGTCTGAGACAGGTGTCCGGTGACTGTGAGAGATTGAGTCACACCTGTGTGTCTACAGTAAGGCGTTGCCAGGTACCTGGTGGGGAGAACCGTGTTGTACTGTTTTGCAGGTCAGGAGTCAGGTCTTATCTCGGGGCTAGGTGTGTCATAAAGTAGTCTGAAGTTGTTATCGGGTAAAAGGTGCACGTCACCAATGCTTTATGATGGGTGGTGAGTAATTTTACCTTCACCAGACTGACCAGCAGTGAGACTGATTGAAGACAACATCGGCCCACTGAGCTAAAGGCGTGGCCTCCTCAGGCCTGCATTCTAGTCAACATCGCTGCTAAGGCATATAGACATCATGTACTTCCAATGTTCCCATAAGAGTTTGACAAGACTCCTTAAGACTTAGGCTAGGTAGGTCCACCTGTCACCAAGACTAGTTTAGGGAGGTCCATCTGTCTTCAAGACTAGTTTAGGGAGGTCTACCTGTCACCAAGACTAGTTTAGGGAGGTCTACCTGTCACCAAGACTAGTTTAGGGAGGTCCACCTGTCTTCAAGACTAGTTTAAGGAGGTCCATCTGTCTTCAAGACTAGTTTAGGGAGGTCCACCTGTCTTCAAGACTAGTTTAAGGAGGTCCACCTATCACCAAGACTAGTTTAGGGAGGTCCACCTATCACCAAGACTAGTTTAGATTAGGGATGCTCCGATTTATCGGTCACCGATTTAAATCGGCCGATTTCACTCCAAATGACTCGATCGGTGATCGGTAAAAATGGCCGATCGCAAAAAACGATATTTTTATTTATTTATTTATTTATTTATTTTTCCCTGGGGAAGACAGATAACTGAACAGAAAACATAGGAGGACGTAACAGTATGTAAACCATGAAGGCCACGTTTATGATGTCTTTTATACAGCCATATCGACTGACTTGGGCTTCAGGCCCTAACTGGGTGATAGGCCAGACCTTTACTATGCCATAAAAATGGGTCTGCGTTTGCTTGGTGCCTAATGGATCAAAACTTTTGTCTAAAAAGCAAAAAATATGTAGGCTATCCAGTCAGTAGGCCTACAGTTAACAGTTATGTATTTTTAAAAAAATCGGTATCGGTATCGGTTGATCTTGAGGAAAAAAATCGGTGATCGGTATCGGCCCCAAAAATCCAGATCGGAGCATCCCTAGTTTAGATCCAAACTTTAATCTAGCAGGATGACGTAAAGCCAGCAGACCCAGCCAAGGCCACCTGCCAGCCCAGCCACGGCCACCTCCCAGTCCAGTCCAGCCCAGCCAAGGCCTCCTCCCAGCCCACAGGAATACGGGAATCATCCTGCTTTGCATTTGCCCTGGAGGACCCTGGAGGCCGGCCGAGGTAGGAACCAGAGGCCCGGCTTGTTGTGATGCACGGAACGGAGTAAGGAACGGTATCACCCACGCACCAGCCCGTCCTCCGATTCCTACCTCCACCAGCCTCCCCTCCCCTGGAGGCTGATGGGCCAGCTGCGTCCCCCTGTGTTGTGTCTCACTGCGGGGGGGGGGGGGGAGGGTTGGATGAGAGGAGACGGAAACACATTTGCATGTCGATGCCAAGAGAAGAGGAGGTCATTTGCATATTTACAACAGGCCTCTTCCTGATTTGTCTGTTATCTCTGTTGTCAGGACAACGGTGAGCCCTTCTTTCTGACGACAGGCCAGCATCACATAGCCTAGCCATAGCCCAGATTTACCCAGAATCCCCTCATGTCCTGATGTCAATGTAGCAGTATGCTATCTGAGCTAACCGCTAACCAACCTTCACGGCCAGGGGCTTAGATGTGCTTTCCTCCTGGTTTGTGAACCTGACCTCGTCACTGTAGCATTCATAAACCCTCATAGCAACACAATGATATGCTGTATGGTGGGTTAGCCTAGCAACACAATGATATGCTGGCTGCATTTGTAAAATTGCTCTGAGAGTGCCGGAGCGCACACTGGGTACCAAGTAATGGGGCATTCCATGAGCGCTGATCAGATTGCTGTGATCAGATTGCTATGCTAACTTACTGATTTTCTTAGCAAAAACATTTTATTTGAGAAGTTTCAGGTTTTCGTTCTAACCACGGTACTGAGACTGCATTAGTAAAGGTTGTAAAGTTTCGATCTCAGACTTATCATAGATGCTGATGGTGTATCAGTTCTTGTCTTGTTCAATTTGAGTGCTGCTTTTGATACAGTAGATCACAGTATTCTAATACATCGTTTAGAAAACTGTGTTGGTCTCTCAGGACTTGTATTAGAGTGGTTTAATTCTTATCTAGCTGGTAGGCATTTCTCTGTTGTCCTGGGAGACTACATGATCCCATTAGGTGGAATAGCAGAAAACATGGTGTAAATGTTCATAGTTATGCTGATGATACACAGCTGTACAAATCAGTATAATTCACATGCACTCAGCTCGCTGGAGAATTGTCTCAGAGATATAAAACTGTCCAAAATGTTCTACAACTAAATCAGGACAATACTGAGATTCTTGTCATTGCACCAAAACCACAAAAAGACAAATTGTCGAATACCATGGAAACCTTCCTTTCAAATTGCAAACATGAAGCTAAGAATCTAGGTGCGATTATAGATTCTGACTTAAGCTTTGAGCCTCACATCAAATCTATCACAAATCTATCACACAAATGCTTTTCTACAGAACATTGCAAAAGTTAGGCCTAGACATTTTCTCTGGCAGGCTGATGCAGAAGTGTTAATGCATGGTTTTGTTATTATTAGTTTGGACTATTGTAACGGTCTCCTTTCTGGTCTTCCAAAGAAAGCTATTGGCCAGCTGCAATTAGTCCAAAATGCAGCAATGAGAGTTTTAACCAAAACAAGCAGAAGAGCTCATATTTTAGAGACTCTACTCTGGCTTCCTGTTAAGTTCACAATAGATTTCAAGATCCATCTGCTTGTTTATAAAGCTCTCACTGGTACAGCACCAGAATATCTGAAAGACCTTTTGCTAGCATATCAGCCCAATAGAGCTCTCAGGTCTTCTGATGCTGGCTTTCTCTGTGTATCACATGTAGCTACACAAGAAGAGATTTGGTGAGGCTGCATTCTCATTTTATGCACCCAAATTGTGAAGACTAAAAACCCATCCCACCATTTTTAATATTTCCTTTAAATGACTAAATAATTAAATGATGATATACTAATGCTTAAAGCACTTTGAGCTGCAACATTTGCAGGAAAAGTGCTATACAAATAAAGGTTATTATTATTAGGCTATTATTATTATTTCCAGAGTGAATCTACGAACGCAGCCTCTGTGAGGTGGATTAGCCTAGCAACTGAATGATATGCTGTGGAACATGTTTTTCCAGTTTGGCGTTAGTCAGCTGTAGTCGTGTCAGGGTGTTTTAGGCCTAGTGGCATTATGATCCAGTGTGAATGAAAGAGGCCTCGCCCCTCAAAGACATGTGTCGGACCTTTTGATGAAGTCTGTCAGATTCCCATTTTCAGCCAATTTTAGGTCTATTATCTTTTATTTTCAAACGACCTATACTTAGTCATAATGTTTCTCAATTATTGGCTGGGTGAGTTTGGACAGTTTGATGGGGTTTCAGACAGTTTGATGGGTTTTAGACAGGAAATCGGTCTTTTTAAGATTTCTGTTTACCGTTTGGATAATATCTTCTGGCTGGTGGAGGGTCTTGATTGGTCAGGAGGGGAGAGGCTTGATTGGTCAGGAGGGGAGAGGCTACAGATCAGTGTGCTGGTGTAGGGCCCTGATTGGTCAGAGTGGACCAGTAATGCTGCATGCCACTGGAGGTCAGCATCGACATGTCTCTGAGTGACTAGACCAT
>NC_137688.1:62060917-62063417 GCF_963989245.1 Nansenia antarctica | reverse complement strand
AGGCTTTTACAGCCAATCACAGCTGGACCCTGTTACAGCCAATCACAGCTGGCTAGGCTGTTAGAGCCAATCACAGCTGGCTTGACTGTTAGAGCCAATCACAGCTGGCCAGGCTGTTACAGCCAATCACAGCTGGCCAGGCTGTTATAGCCAATCAGAGCTGGTCAGACTGTTACAGCCAATCACAGCTGGCCAGACTATCACAGCTGGCCAGGCTGTTACAGCCAATCAGAGCTGGCCAGGCTGTTACAGCCAATCAGAGCTGGCCAGACTGGTACAGCCAATCACAGCTGGCCAGACTATCACAGCCAATCACAGCTGGCCAGACTATCACAGCCAATCACAGCTGGCCAGGCTGTTACAGCCAATCACAGCTTGCCAGGCTGTCACAGACAATCAGAAATCAGGCCTGCACATTAAGAAAAGATTCCTCATCAAATGAACATACCAGGTGAGAATCCATAACCATCGGTACGGTTTAGATCTGATCTGATGATGTCGAACTGTGAATGCACAGCAGAACTATACTTTTGTTCACAAATGGCTGATCCAGAACTTTCTCCCAGGCACCTGTCTTGTCTGCGCCTGCCTTGTCAATACAACCATCATTCTTGTACTGTGAAGATCCGCTGTCTGATCCTTCCTTATTGATCAGTCCTTTGATGTCTTTCAACAATGCTTTGACTCCTGTTGGCCCAAACAGCTGCTGCTTGTACCTCTGGTCATCACAGCTGGCCAGACTATCACAGCCAATCACACAATCACATGACACAACACAGTTAGACAGCTGCTGCTTGTAGGCCTACCTCTGGTCACATGACACAACACAGTTAGACAGCTCGTGAGCTTAGAATTATAAGGTTCTATCTCCGTTTAGGGCAGTTCAGAGATATTGAGCATCAACGTTTTTACATTCCATTATGTTTTGTGAGCTGGAACCTTTGTATTTTATTAATTACTAACTGAAAAATGTCAACACCACACAGGCATTAATAAACACCTAATGGATCAGATTATGTAAAAAAAACTCAATTTTGACAAAAATGGAGATAGAACCTTATAATTCAAACGTCACAAGCTGCTGCTTCTATCTCTGGTCACATGACACAACACAGTTAGACGGCTGCTGCTTCTGCCTCTAGTCACATGACACAACACAGTTAGACAGCTGCTGCTTCTACTTCTGGTCACATGACACAACACCGGAAGAGGGCAGACCTCATCTGAAGTGGGACTTCTTTGTCTGTTGGTAACAACATAGTGGCTATGCTCCTGGGTTCTGGGCTATGCTTGTTCCTGGGTACTGGGCTATGCTTGTTCCTGGGTACTGGGCTATGCTTGTTCCTGGGTACTGGGCTATGCTTGTTCCTGGGTACTGGCCTATGCTTGTTCCTGGGTACTGGGCTATGCTTGTTCCTGGGTACTGGGCTATGCTTGTTCCTGGGTACTGGGCTATGCTTGTTCCTGGGTTCTGGTCTATGCTTGTTCCTGGGTACTGGGCTATGCTTGTTCCTGGGTACTGGGCTATGCTTGTTCCTGGGTACTGGGCTATGCTTGTTCCTGGGTACTGGGCTATGCTTGTTCCTGGGTACTGGCCTATGCTTGTTCCTGGGTACTGGCCTATGCTTGTTCCTGGGTACTGGGCTATGCTTGTTCCTGAGTACTGGCCTATGCTTGTTCCTGGGTACTGGGCTATGCTTGTTCCTGGGTACTGGGCTATGCTTGTTCCTGGGTACTGGGCTATGCTTGTTCCTGGGTACTGGGCTATGCTTGTTCCTGGGTACTGGGCTATGCTTGTTCCTGGGTACTGGGCTATGCTTGTTCCTGGGTACTGGCCTATGCTTGTTCCTGGGTACTGGCCTATGCTTGTTCCTGGGTACTGGGCTATGCTTGTTCCTGGGTACTGGCCTATGCTTGTTCCTGGGTACTGGGCTATGCTGGTTCCTGGGTACTGGGCTATGCTTGTTCCTGGGTACTGGCCTATGCTTGTTCCTGGGTACTGGGCTATGCTTGTTCCTGGGTACTGGGCTATGCTTGTTCCTGGGTACTGGGCTATGCTTGTTCCTGGGTACTGGGCTATGCTTGTTCCTGGGTACTGGGCTATGCTTGTTCTTGGGTACTGGGCTATGCAGGTTCCTGGGTACTGGACTAGCCCATCAGAAGGCTCACCTCCAGAGTCACCTGGTCACCCTCTGAAGAGCGACCGGGCCTCCTGCCAGGAGAGGTGTGTTGCCAAGACGTTGTCCTTTAATTTCCTCAGCGAGAGCATCCATCACCCTGGGGGTGTCTCCGCTGGCACAGAGGTGTATGGGCGGGGGAACTTATTATGTTCATCATTAAAAGTGGACACTCATGGCTGGGGACGGGGATGGGGATGGGGCTGGGGCTGAGGATGGGGCTGACAATGGGGCTAGGGATGGGGCTAGGGATGGGGCTGAGGATAGGGCTGGGGATGGGGCTGGGGATGGGGCTGGGGATGGGGCTGGGGATGGGGCTGAGG
>NC_137688.1:62043417-62058417 GCF_963989245.1 Nansenia antarctica | reverse complement strand
ATGACCCAGTCCTACCTCTCTCTCTCTCTGTATGACCCAGTCCTCTCTCTCTCTCTAACTGACCCAGTTCTCCCTCTTCTCTCTTTCTCTCTCTCTCTCTCTCTCTCTCTGTGTATGACCCAGTCCTCTCTTTCTCTCTAACTGACCCAGTTCTCCCTCTTCTCTCTTTCTCTCTCTCTCTCTCTCTGTGTATGACCCAGTCCCCTCTCTCTCTCTGTGTATGACCCAGTCCTACCTCTCTCTCTCTGTGTATGACCCAGTCCTCTCTCTCTCTCTCTGTGTATGACCCAGTCCTACCTCTCTCTCTCTGTGTATGACCCAGTCCTCTCTCTCTCTCTGTGTATGACCCAGTCCTCTCTCTCTCTCTGTGTATGACCCAGTCCTCTCTCTCTCTCTCTCTCTGTGTATGACCCAGTCCTCTCTCTCTCTCTCTGTGTATGACCCAGTCCTCTCTCTCTCTCTGTGTATGACCCAGTCCTACCTCTCTCTCTCTCTCTCTCTCTCTGTGTATGACCCAGTCCTCTCTCTCTCTGTGTATGACCCAGTCCTACCTCTCTCTCTCTCTCTCTCTCTGTGTATGACCCAGTCCTCTCTCTCTCTCTGTGTATGACCCAGTCCTACATCTCTCTCTCTCTCTGTGTATGACCCAGTCCTCTCTCTCTCTCGGTGTATGACCCAGTCCTACATCTCTCTCTCTCTCTCTGTGTATGACCCAGTCCTCTCTTGGCGCTTTTCCACTACAGGGGCCCTGTTCTTTGGCACTTTTCCATTTGTCGGCTCGGGTCAGCTCGGCACGGCACGGTTTTATAGTTCTTGTTCGGGATGGGTAGCGAAAGGTACCAAATGTACTTTTTTGCCAGGCTGCGTGTGACGTGTGACGCTGCACACCGTTGATTGGTCAATGGAAATCGTCATCCCATGTTCATAGATTTCTTCGCTAACCGCCATCTTTAAATACCACAACAGATTTCGCTCTCGGAAAATGTCACTTACTGTTTCTGTAATTACTTATTAATAAAGATTAGAAAAATTATGCTAACCATCGTATTATCTTAGTTTAATGTCATTTCAATGCATCATAGAACTTTTATTTACAACAAGCATAACAAAAAAAATCGCTATTATGGCGCTGTCCTGTGCCTATGCTGTTCCTCAGTCCAGCGGCAGTCAAATGCCGGTAGATTCGCGTCTTGCTCCCTTTAACACATGTCGGCGTTTCCCTCGTTGCGAGATCTAAACTATTAGAACTGAAAGCGGCAGGTAACAGGTAGGGCTGCAACGATTAGTCGACATAATCGACGACGTCGATCATAAAAACTCGTCGACGTGGAATTCTAGTGTCGACTAATCGTATACAAAAACAACAAAAAAACGGGATTTTTTTTTTTTTTTTTTAAACGGGAGCCATGCAAGAATCAGCTGGGTACGTTTTAGCTAACGTTGTTAGCCAACTGGCTAACGTGATATTGTTAGGGTCGTAATGTTTATGTTAGCTTTACTGTTACATGTTGGAAAACAACGTCTCATGGACAGGGCTGTACATGCTATGAGCGTTTGTGCTATTAATTTATTTGCCCTGTGGCACGCGTGTGACAGACAGAGGTGCTTGTATGTAACGTTACGTAGCAGGGGTTTTCCATGTTGAAGCCAGGAGAACGCGAGATGAAATGAAGTGAGGGGTGGTCGCTATTAAAATACCAGGTAGTCATGGTGGATGATCATGAATGATGCTTGATAAGTGAATGCTATTTCAATTATGTTGAGTCCACCAGCGAGCTGTCTGTAAGATAAACAGCGCCAGCGTAGCCTACTAACGTGAGCTGTCTGTAGTCTAGCCAGCAATGCTAGCTAGCCAATCAACTAGCTCTGTGAGCAGCTGTAGCTTGGCGTAACGTTAGGTTAGATAGCTAGTTAAGCCGGATTTATGCTTCTGCGTCGCCATTTACGCGCAGCGAAAAGCCACACGACTAATCGAAAAAATAATCGACAGATTAGTCGACTACCAAAATAATCGTTAGTTGCAGCCCTAGTAACAGGCACGTAACATCCAGTGGAAAGGGGGAAGGCTAAAACACTTTGAATGGAATAGATAGGACTTTCCGTTCAATGGAGGAAGCATGATACTCGCGAGTACATCTCGCTTTTCCCCCCGTTGATGTATTAAACAATCTAAGCAATCTAATCAGAGCAGTTGTTATTATGTCATATTATTGATGGATGTGCCATTTTTGATGGAGAGCAGTGAGCGGATGACTGGATGTGAGCATGTATTTGACTAATGCCGATAGATTCGCTTCTTGCTACGAAACCGGAGCTGGCAGCGCAGACAGGATTTTACAGCGTTCCTTCAAACTATCGTAATTCATGAACTATATGCCCAATCTAAAAAAATCAAACAGTTTCTGAAATCAGAGAAGTTGCACTTTTTGAACAGTTGAACTTTTTTAGGCTTATTACGGTAGTAAAAAAAAAAAGCACAGTGCTCAACATGTCAGGAGAAATAAAAATAGAATCGTGTCGCATTTCATGTCGGCATTTCCCTGGTTGCGAGATCTAAACTAGTCTACTAGAACTGAAAGCGGCAAGTAACAGGCACTTAACGTTACATGTTGTAAGGCTGATCTGTGCACGATAGTGCTGCATTTTGACATAATTCTTATCGCATTTCCCCCCGCTGATCTGTATAGCGAGGGGAATCTTATGACACATAACTCCTCCTACAGTCCTGGGTCGTTCCTGTATAGTGGAAAACGTCTCGTACCCAGAACTGTTCAAAAGCGTGCCGAGGCGAGCTGTGCTGAGCCGTGCCGTGCCGGTCAATGGAAAAGCGCCATCTCTCTCTCTCTGTGACCCAGTCCTACCTCTCTCTCTCTCTCTCTCTCTCTCTCTCTCTCTCTCTCTGTGTGTGACCCGGTCCTCTCCCCTCTGTGTGTTCCAGGTCGTCTCTATGCGATGCAGGCAGGGATGAGGCTGGACAGCAAAACCCCAGAATGCCGGAAGTTTCTGGTGAAGCTAATGGATCAGCTGGAAACGGTGAGAGACCGCCAAAAACACTGTTTAACGGCCACCCCCACTCCACCGCTTAACACCCCCCCCCCACCCCACCGTTTAACACCCCCACCCCACCGTTTAACACCCCCCCCCCCCCATCCCACCATTTAACACCCACCCCCCCCCACCCTTCTGTGTTCTCTACCCCTGCGCTCCGCCTCCCTGCTTTGACATTGTGTTGCTGCTGACTGTTGAAAGATGTTTATCGCAGTTATAACTCACCCACGTCAGGTCTGAGGTGAGGTATCGCCCCCTCTGCCCCCCCCCCCCCCCCCGGTGAATAAAGCTGTGCTTATCACGCCACGGTTCTCAGAGGCAACCCCCCCCCCCCTCTCCCAGTCGCCCTGGTAACGGATATGTTCAGACTCATTTTGGCTACAGAGGCACTTAAAAAGTCTTGACATTTGACTGTTTTCAATGCTGGCCCGGCCCGCCCCCACCTCCCCCCCTCCCCTCCCCTCCCTGCCCTGGACCGCCCCCCCCCCCCCCCCCCCCCCCCCACCCCCACCTCCCTTCAACCCCCTCCCCTCCATGGCCCGGCCCTCCAGCAGGTTGGGTTTCCTTTTCACAAGTGGATTATGGCAGTGCCGCTGCTCTGTAAAAGGCCATTAGCGTCCTCAGACCCCCCACCCCCCCCCCCACCTCCCTCCATCCCCTCAACCTGACTGAGCCCCGGGGAACATGATTAGAACTTCCACACCTCCACACTTTCAATTACTGGACTGAAGTAACTCCTCTTTGATCAGACTGAACATAGACGAGAGTCATTTCAGGCTTGACGGGCCTGACGTTTCGGGGCTGAATTAGGCGGTTTGATTCAGGACTGCTTCTGACGGAAGCTATTCAGAGGTTGAAAGTAAAGTGTTATAATAACTGGCATTTGGACGCTTTAAAAAAACGGGAGCTCGCCAGTGCGTCAGACCCTCAACCACTCTCTCAGTCTGACAGCCCTTCATCTGACCTGCAATTTCAGAGCATTTCAGGTGTTTTGGCATGGTGGCAGACATCTGCAGGCATTAGACAGTGATTAGGCAGTTGTTTGAGATGGGTGCTCTGCTCTCACATTTATGCACAGGTTGAGTCTCTGGTAAAGACAGCACTCTGGGCTGTAATCACTGGCTAGTGAATATAATTCAGTACTCTCCATTGAGAAGATCTGGGAAAGAGAGAGAGAGAAACGGGATTGGCGCTCAGAGTTAGAACCGACAATCGTATCGTTCTGGACTTGACGCCGCCGCCGTTACACTCGTCGAAACTCTCGTCACGTCTGTGTGAGAGTACACGATCGTCCGTTAGCAGGAAGCTAACCAGATATGTCTGTTCTGGCAGAGCAGGAAGCTAACCAGATATGTCTGTTCTGGTTACACAGGGATGTTAGCAGGAAGCGAACCCGATATGCCTGTTCTGGTTACACAGGGATGTTAGCAGGAAGCTAACTACCTATGTCTGTTCTGGCAGAGCAGGAAGCTAATATGTCTGTTCTGGTTACACAGGGATGTTAGCAGGGAGCTAACCAGATATGCCTGTTCTGGTTACACAGGGATGTTAGCAGGAACCTAACTACGTCTGTTCTGGTTACACAGGGATGTTAGCAGGAAGCTAACCAGATATGTCTGTTCTAAACGATGCTTTCCTCTGAGGATCTGCCTCTGCGTGACCCTGACGTGTTAGCGTATTCCCCTCAGAGTTCAAAAGAGTGTTTTTACGGCCTTCCTGCGAAGGGGCGTAGAGACAGGAAGCTACTTCTGAACGCGGCTCCCCGCCAGCAAGCTGGCCAGCAGGGCTTTATTACACGTACAGGAACCCTTTAAGGAGGCCAGGGGATCCTCAGGGCCCTAGGGCCAGGTTTTTACTGCCGCTGTAGTCAGGTTCATTAAACAGTCCCAGCAAACAGGGTGTCCAAGCCAGGCCAGACGCAGAGAGAGACCAGTTCTGGCGTTGGACCGATCAGGACTGGGCCCCACATCCGGTTTAAAGGTCTTTAAAAGGAGGGAGGGAAGGAGGGAGGGGAGGAGGGAGGGAAGGAGGGAGGTAAGGAGGGAGGAGGGGGTGACTGCTACTTTAGGTCAGGTCAACAAGAGAATTCCCTGGTGTCATCTTTATGATGTTACATAACATAACGGTTAGGGATGCACGATATTATCGGCACCGATATTTATCGGCCCGATATTGAGGAATTAATGTTTATCGGTATCGGTATTTATTATAGAATTTAGCCGATATTTAACCGATAATATGAAGCCGGAAATATTTCTGCTTCCGGTTTCCGCGCTCAGGCACGCAGTTTGTATAGACGAGACGCGAGCGAAACACGCCTTCCCCGGTGTGGACATTCTTCACAATTTCTAAGGCAGATATTGCGTTTGCAATTTGCAATACATGTTCAACAAAAGTTTGGAGAGGAGGGCAAAGGTCTACGAGTTACAACACAACGAATCTCATAAGTCACCTTAAGATTCACCATTGCAAGCACGCTGTATGGAAGGAATATCAAGCACTAGGTAGCCTAGCCGCGGTGGTAGCCTAGCCTTCAGAAGGTAGCCTAGCCGCGGTGGTAGCCTAGCCTTCAGAAGGTAGCCTAGCCGCGGTGGTAGCCTAGTCTTCAGAAGGTAGCCTAGCCGCGGTGGTAGCTCCACCAACTCCATTATTTTTTCATTGATTGCTTGAGCCTTTGAGCTGTCTGCTGTCTTCCTGCAGTTTTCAAATGCGTGTTCAATGTGTTGCACCGCGGCTAGGCTACTGCTTCTGAAGGCTAGGCTACCACCGCGGCTAGGCTACTGCTTCTGAAGACTAGGCTAGCAAAGGTTCTATGAGGTAGGAATTGTATTCAGTTTGTATATTAGGGAACACCAATGGAAAACGTGTCTATTATTTAGGTGAGAATGTGAATGTAGGCTATACAAGACAAGTTGTTTACAAGGAAAACATGCACTTTTTGTTTTTCCATGTCAGTGCAATTTATTTTGAATTCTTATGCAAAACGTTTGATGGGCTTTATCACAACCTACCTCATCCTCATGCACTAAAAGTAGCATAGCCCAGCCCTTTTCAGTTGCTTTATTAAGCATACTAGTGTAGCCTACTATGTGCCTTGTATCATTCTGTTTATCTGCAGACTAAGCAGCCATTTGGCACTAGTTTCTGTAAAAGTTCTATAAAACTTTTGGTTCTTTAAAAGTCTTTATTTTTGTATTGACTGATGCACAAGGTGCACTTTATTTTTGACACTTTTTTGATCTTATTACTCTTAGGTGAGCCTTTTTTGTTTTCATAAAAGGAGGCCAGATCTTGGCTAAAAAAAGCATTGTGCACTGTATAACAGATTCTGTTTGTTAGAGGAAATAATAAATGATTATTTGAAGACTCAGAAGTGTTCTCTTTGTTGTGTTAACAATAGTGATGTAAGTTAGATTTGGTGAGATCACTATGGAATATTAAATCATCAATCTTTGCTCACTACATAGCCTTTCTTACCTTCGGGTGTGCATGAACTACAGGTTATCAACTGTGAAATGATATCTGAATGGTCTTTATTGTCATTGATATAGTACAGGTACCAAACAACGAAATTTGGGAGGGGGAGCTCCCCTGGTGCTAGGAAAGAAAAAATAAAATAATAATATCGGTATCGGTATCGGTATCGGCCACGAGAAGCGGGTAAATATCGGTATCGGTATCGGTTGGGAAAAATGCATATCGTGCATCCCTAATAACGGTTACATAACATAACATGGGTAGATATGTCACCTGTAGTTATGTTATGTCACCTCTAGGTAGTTGTGTCACCTGTAGGTAGTTATGACACCCTGTAGGTAGTTATGTCAGCCTGTAGGTAGTTATGTAGGTAGTTATGTCACCTGTAGGTAGTTATGTAGGTAGTTATGTCACCTGTAGGTAGTTATGTCACCTGTAAGTAGTTATGTAGGTAGTTATGTCACCTGTAGGTAGTTATGTCACCTGTAGGTAGTTATGTAGGTAGTTATGTCACCTGTAGGTAGTTATGTCACCTGTAAGTAGTTATGTAGGTAGTTATGTCACCTGTAGGTAGTTATGTCACCTGTAAGTAGTTATGTAGGTAGTTATGTCACCTGTAGGTAGTTATGTCACCTCTAGGTAGTTATGTAGGTAGTTATGTCACCTGTAGGTAGTTATGTCACCTGTAGTTATGTCACCTCTAGGTAGTTATGTAGGTAGTTATGTCACCTGTAGGTAGTTATGTCACCTGTAGTTATGTCACCTCTAGGTAGTTATGTAGGTAGTTATGTCACCTGTAGGTAGTTATGTAGGTAGTTATGTCACCTGTAGGTAGTTATATAGGTAGTTATGTCACCTGTAGGTAGTTTTGTCACCTGTAGGTAGTTATGTAGGTAGTTATGTCACCTGTAGGTAGTTATGTCACCTGTAAATAGTTATGTCACCTCTAGGTAGTTATGTAGGTAGTTATGTCACCTGTAGGTAGTTATGTCAGCCTGTAGGTAGTTATGTCAGCCTGTAGGTAGTTATGTCAGCCTGTAGGTAGTTATGTAGGCAGTTATGTCACCTGTAGGTAGTTATGTCACCCTGTGACAGTCTAATCCCTACTAAAGCCACACACATTTTTATGGAAACAAACATCTAATCATTGTGTTGCATGGAATGACTAATTAAGATGACACTCCATCTCTGCACAGAATACAGCTGTCAGTATGGCTGGCTGGGAGCCACACACACACACACACATACACACACCCCACCCAGACACACACACACCCCCCCACCCTGGCACACACACCCCCACCCACTCACACACACACCCACCCACTCACACACACACTCACACACACACACACACACACACACACACACACACACACACACACACACACACACACACTCACACACCCACCCACCCACCTACACACACACCCCCACCCACACACACACACACCCACTCACATACACACACACACACACACACACACACCCACCCACACCCCCCCCCCCCCCACACACACATACACACACCCACCCACTCACATACACACACACACACACACACACACACACTCCCACACACCCACTCACACACACACACACCCACACACTAGGGCTGCACGATTTGGGGAAAAAAATCGAATTGCGATTATTTGGACAGATATTGCGATTGCGATTTAATTTGCGATTATAATTTTTTTAAATAGCAAAAAAAAAAAAAAAGGAAGTTTTTGTAAAGTGTGGCCATATCTCCGACTAGGAAGGTCGTATCAACGTGCAGTTTGTTTGTACGTCTTCAGGGGACTTAGAGGCTCCCTCCTCTAGCACCCCCACAGCCCGAGCTACGAGTGAAAGAACTAAACTTACATTGGGTTGCTTTAAAGTTGGGTTGCTTTAAAATCAAGCTTCAGATTAAAACATGTGATGGAGCATTACTAACCTGACTCAGGTGGTTTGTTTCACACAACCATCTAGGAAAGCTTAATTGGAAGCTGTTTGGAAAAGGGCAGGTACTTTCAAAAAATACTTGGCAGGTGATTGGATGAATCTGTCTATCATGGGCTAATTTCAGAGAGCAATACCACATGATACCATCAAACTGTTAACTGCTCTTATGCCATCAAACTGTTCTAATGCAAGGATGAGAACTTAAAAGATATGAATTGGAACAACATATTTATGTATGGTTTTTTTAAACAGCTGCCATTTTGTTTCTCTCAAGTGTCAAATTTTTTTTTACAATTCCAATATGAAAATAAAATAGGACCTTTCTACAAACAAGGTTATTTAATTATGGCTCAGGAGCAGCATCTAAATATTGCACATACTGCAATCAAGTTAAATAAAGTGATAATAAAAATGTCCAGTAAAAAAGAATAGGTTCTTTCTGTAAACATTGAAATAGATAAAGCTCTTCAACTCGTCGTAATGTAGGCCTATGTAAGTGCACGGCTCGACCGCAGATCGGTTGTTGTTGCATAGTACTCCACATGTTTCAGCTCCGTACGTGCGGGATGGAATCACATTATCTTTTATCCAGCGTTTGGATTAGTTTTTTAAACTCTTCGTTGCTCACAGTGTTAATAGACACCATGTCTTTAGCGAGGTAATGCGTGATGGAATTGGTTATTTCACGGTGCCTTCGTGTAGAGATGCTCCGATCAGGGTTTTTGGTGCCGATCACCGATCACCGATCACTGGAATCAGTGATCTGCCGATCCGATATCACCGATCACCGATCACAGCGTCGAAAATGGCAATTGAAGCATTCTATTTATTGTGTAGCATTATTTATGTTTTTAATTATTCTTAACACCATTGACATTGTATATTAAGTATTTAAATGAAATTAGGAGATGAGAAAGTATCATGAATTGACGACCATCTGTTTTATTGAATTCACAACCACCTGTAGCTTACTTCAGGAAAAACAAATAAAATGTGAAAATAAAAATCATAATAAATAAAATGTACACTGTCACATCAAATGTGCAACATTCCACTCGAATGAGAGGAACTAGGGGCTCTTAGAGAACTTGCTTATACTGTAGCTTTCCTGAGGAACAATAAACATACCCAAACTAAACTGCAACATAAACAGGCTATAGCCAAATATAAAATACTGTTTCAAGTCAGTCAGTTTCAAGTCATATTTAGGAGGAGATAAGACAGCAAGTCAGCAATAATCAATAAAACAAAAAAAACAAACATTGCACCTAAGGAGATTTCAGACTCAAACCTTACTTCTGATTAAGCAGCATCACTGGCAGATTAGCCTTGAGAAATACAAGCATCTCAGCGTTTTTGGCACTCAGCCTGTTCCTCTTATCATCTAAAATATGTCCTGCTGCTGAAAAGTCGCTCGCTATCTACACTTGTGCAAGGTGCACAGAGGAAGACCTAAAACTCACGCGCTAATAGTTGTTGCTATGGGCCAAGTGACTTCCTGCTCGCGGGGTCACATGACGTCGCTGCACACTACCTACACTACGCTCGTGAAGTCGCGCTGGAACTCTGACCAGCACTCGTGGAACGCCTCTCGTCCAATCAAAGCACTCGGTCCCTTTATGACGTCGAGCCCAGTGTGCGCTTCGGCGCTCTGAGCGAATCGACGAACGCAGCAAATGCCGTATGATATTCGTGGTATTGAAAGACCTTGCGTGCGTTCCTCCGCGAGGTATTTCTTTTGAGCAGACGTTACAAACGGCATATTTGTTGTCTCTTTCCGACACTGTGTAATATTTCCAGACTGGCGACGCCATTTTGTAAACTGATCGGTCGTGTTTGATCGGCCGTTTTGAGAACTCCGATCAAAACCGATCAAGGCCATATCGGCCGATACCGATCGGCGCCGATCAGATCGGAGCATCACTACCTCCGTGAGCCCTTTTCATACGGGGTAACAGCCGCAAACGACTCTAAAACTCTAGTTTGCTTAACGTTAGACTGGGCTACGGGACTTTCACTTAACTCTCCGTCATAGAGCTGCCCGTGGTACTTTTTCAAGTGCTGATACAGGTTTGTGGCGTTGCGTCTGGATGTAGCGACTGTTCCACGACAGGTCGTGCCCAAAACCTGCTTTTGTTGCACATCTGTCGTCCTAAACCCGAAATACTTACAACAGAAGTGCTGTTTTTCTTCGGGACTAAATCGTTGCTTCTGGCTCTGCTGAAGTCATTTATCCACCATGAATGTTGCTAGCTACCGAAACGTGGGCGTTTCACGTGCGATGTTGTTGTTGTGCGTGTGCGTTCATTGACATTGACGTTCATTGACATTGACGTTCATTGACATTGACGTTCATTGACGTTGAATCCGACGCGCTGTATGACGTATCCCATACGGGTAGTGGTGGTCTAGTGCAGTGGTTCCCAACCGGGGGTACGCGGACCCCTAGGGGTACGTGAGGGGATTGCAGGGGGTACGTGGAAAGATTTGGAATTATAATTTATTTCCCTTTCCAAAAAAATAATTAAATATAGTCGTTTCATAAACCTGTTGTTAAAATGGTACGCTGCAACTTAAGTTCCTCCCCGACAGGTGATGACTGTAACACACGTGGTAGTCACGTCACATTTAAATCACGTTCATTTACGTTCATTTACGCGCGCACGTCAGCTAGGCCTGTCAGTATACCGCAAAGATGGACAGATGGCTAAAACGACCAGCTTCAGAGGCAGATCAGACGGTCAGATCAGAGGCAGATCAGACGGTCAGATCAGAGAAAAAAAGAAAAAAAGGACCCCGCTATTATTTGGAAACATATGTTTTGTGGGGATTTACATGTACATCGGCTGATCCACCACAGCCACAGTGCTTTTTCTGCGGCGAAGTCCTGGCTAATAATTCAATGAAGCCAGCCCATTTACAGCGACACCAGAGCACCAAACACCTAGCAACTGTTGGTAAAACTGACGACTTTTTCAAGCGAAAACTGTCAGAGTTCAAGTCAAGTCAGGCTACACTGAAAAAAGCGGCAAGTGTGTCAAGCAAAGCACTGGAGGCGTCCTATGCTGTTTCATTACTAGTGGCTAAGTCAAAAACCCCACATTCAATCGCCGAAGATCTGATTTTGCCTGCCGCTGTGATTTTGGCTCAAACTATGCTGGACAAGAAAGCAGCTGACGCGCTCAAGTTGGTACCATTATCTAACAATACCGTCTCCCGTCGGATTGATGATATGTCCATAAATATTGTCGGACAAGTGGTGGATAAAATGAAGCAAGCAGGTCAGTTCGCTTTGCAATTAGATGAAATGACCGACGTTAGTGGGGAGGCTCAGCTGCTGGCTTTTGTGCGTTATAAAGAAGAGTCGGACATAAATGAGCATATCTTGTTTTGCAAGACGCTGCCAGGAAAGACAACTGGCGAGGAAATATTTCTGATTATTGACAGCTTCTTCAAAGACAACGATCTGGAGTGGAAATCCTGCAGTCACATCTGTACCGATGGAGCGGCAGCAATGACGGGTAAGGTGCGTGGGCTGCTTGGGCGTGTGATGAAGGTGAACCCCGAAATTAAGTGGATGCACTGTATTATTCACCGGGAGGCACTCGCCAGCAAAAGGATGAGCCCCGAGTTAAGTGCAGTTATGGATGACGCAGTTAAGGTGATTAACTTCATTCAGTCCCGGCCAATGAACCACAGACTGTTTCAAACTCTTTGTCATGACAGCGGGTCAGAGCATGAGCAGCTACTGCTTCACACAGACGTTCGCTGGCTGTCTCGTGGCAAAACGCTGCTGCGGCTCTATGAATTGCGCATCGAGGTGTTTGCTTTCCTGACAGAAAACGACCACCCTCTTGCAGCCCTGTTTGAGGATGCAGTGTGGGTTGCGCAGCTGGCATATCTTGCTGATGTCTTCACTAAGCTGAATGAGCTCAACCTTTCACTTCAGGGCAAGTACTCACACATCCTTAACATGTATGACAAAGTGAATGGATTCATAAAGAAGGTTAAATTATGGGAGAGGAAATGTAAGGATGGAGATGTGAGCTGTTTCCCACTGCTTGATGGCCATCTCGCCACCACTGATGCTGACAGAGGTCCTGTGGTGAAAATAGTTAAAGCACATCTGTCCAAACTTGACACTGACTTCAACCAGTACTTTCATGACATTGAAACAAAGTCAGAAAAACTGGACTGGGTGAGGAACCCATTCAGAGTGAATGACAGGAGCAGCAGCAGCCTTCCTGCAAGCCTGCAGGAAAATCTGATGGACATGTCCTCTGATCGTGGGTTGAAGATGGCACATGCTGACAAGTCATTGACAGAGTTTTGGTGTGATGTTGAAAAGGAATATCCAGTGCTGGGAAAGTGTGCATTGAATGAACTTTTGCCTTTTGGATCTACATATATGTGTGAAGTGACCTTCTCAGCTTTGACCCACATCAAAACCAAGCCAAGGAACAGACTGAGTGTGGAGAGCAGCCTGGTGACTGCTGTTGCCACACTGCCTCCAGAACTGTCAAAGATTATAAAAGAGAAGCAACCTCAAGTGTCTCATTAAAGCTCAACTGATGAAAAAAAGAATTGCAACTGCTACTGGGTGAGTCTATTTTTCACAATGGTGTAAATATCTATGTATTAAAGGGGAGTGGTTCAAATGATTTCATTAATAATCAGTAGAGTTAGATAAGAAGTTTAAGTGTGTGTGTGTGTGTGTGTGTGTGTGTGTGTGTGTGTGTGTGTGTGTGTGTGATAAGTTTTATCCTGTCTCATCTTGTCTGTTTCCTCTCCCCATCAGTCAAGACTCTGGGATGAGAAAATGATGACATCACTGCACCTCAGACAGAAGCCAAAGAGGAGCAGGAGAAAGGGAAAAGAAACAGATATCAAATCAAATTCATTATTATTTATTATTTATTTTTCTATTTTCAGTGAGTGTGTGGGCATGTGGTAACAATTAACCATTGAGGTGGCCAGGTGGCACATGTATTGGCCAATTAGCTCATGTAGTCTAATTTTGAATGGCAATGTTTTGAAATGGCAAACATGTGACTTTATGTCAGATTGTTGTGTGCAGAAAACCGTGTTCAGTGCATTTAAAAAGTGCCATTTTGAATAGCAAAATGTGTGTAAAGCAGAAAATGTGTTTAGAGTTTTGGAGACATGAGAAGAGGTTTTGCTCTCTGTGTGTCAGTAATAAATGTTATATTTGCAAGTTAGAGTTTAATTGATTTTTTTGGGAAATAATCAACACGCATGAGTGAGGGGGTACTTCTGGCATGGCAAAACAGCTCAAGGGGTACACAAGACAAAAAAGGTTGGGAACCACTGGTCTAGTGGATAGTGAGTTGGACTTGTGATCCTGGGTTGTGAGTTCAAATCCCGCCTGAAACCACACCACTACTAGTGTGCCCTTGAGTAAGGCACTTAGCCCTCAGTTACTCCAGGGGGAATGTCCCTGTAATTCGTAATTGTATATCGCTTTGGATTAAAAGCGTCTGCTAAATGGCAAAAAATAAAAAATAAAACAAAAATAATCGCAGGCAAATCGCAGGCTTTGCGATTAGCTAATCGCATCATTTCAAATCGCGATTTCGATTTAAAATCGATTAATCGTGCAGCCCTACCACACACACACACCCCCCCCACACACACACACCCACCCACTCACATACACACACACACACACTCCCACACACCCACTCACACACACACACACCCACTCACATACACCCACACACACACACACACACCCCCCACCCCCCACCCATACACACACACACACACACACACATCAGTCTGAGTGTTGTCTGCGCCAGGGGAGTGTGTGTTATGCGTTGTTGGCGTTCAGCCTCCATAGTTTAACAAGCTCCCAGAATGCCGCGGGGCGGGCGGCACCACGAGTCCAACACACCGCCGGGCCTCAGAGGCAGGAGCGCTGGGCGGTACCACAACATACCAGAGACCCAGGCCCGCTCAGGCCCAGGCCCAGATCCATAACCCCCCCCTCCTACACCCTCATACCCCTCCTCCACTCATACCCCTCCTCCACTCTCATACCCCAGGTTCCTGCCTATCTCTCTTCTCTGTCTTCTCTCTTTCTCTCTCTCTCCCTCTCTCTCTCTCCCTCTCTCCCTCTCTCTCTCCCTCTCTCTCTCTCTCTCTCTCTCTCTCTCTCTCTCCCTCTCTCTCTCCCCCCCCTAGTTGGGGGCCTTAGGGCTATATGAGGCTATGTTCATGCAAATTTGTGCAAAAGAACCAAATTTTGGCCCAGATGTAGCTCAGTGCTCTAATGATTTAGCCAGGGCGCCCGAGCCAACGACCACCAGGGTCGCCAAATCAATATGGCCGACCTCCGAAAAAAGGTTTTGGCTATAACTTTTGAACCAAATGAACTAGAAATGCAAGCCTGGTGTCTATTTGATGTTTTATGACTATTAGAAACACATTGGAATGCTTATATTTATGAATGGGTGTGTCTGGACCCCTAATTTGCATATTTCCAAGATGGCAACTACCCGAAAGTGA
>NC_137688.1:62030917-62038417 GCF_963989245.1 Nansenia antarctica | reverse complement strand
CTGTCTCTCTACACACCACCTGTCTGTCTGTCTCTCTCCTCTACACACCACCTGTCTGTCTGTCTGTCTGTCTCTCCTCTACACACCACCTGTCTGTCTGTCTGTCTCTCCTCTACACACCACCTGTCTGTCTGTCTGTCTCTCCTCTACACACCACCTGTCTGTCTGTCTGTCTGTCTCTCCTCTACACACCACCTGTCTGTCTGTCTGTCTCTCTCTCTACACACCACCTGTCTGTCTGTCTGTCTCTCCTCTACACACCACCTGTCTATCTGTCTGTCTCTCCTCTACACACCACCTGTCTGTCTGTCTGTCTCTCCTCTACACACCACCTGTCTGTCTGTCTGTCTCTCCTCTACACACCACCTGTCTGTCTGTCTGTCTCTCCTCTACACACCACCTGTCTGTCTGTCTGTCTCTCCTCTACACACCACCTGTCTGTCTGTCTGTCTCTCTCTACACACCACCTGTCTGTCTGTCTGTCTCTCTCTACACACCACCTGTCTGTCTGTTTGTCTCTCCTCTACACACCACCTGTCTGTCTGTCTGTCTGTCTCTCTACACACCACCTGTCTGTCTGTATGTCTGTCTCTCTACACACCACCTGTCTGTCTGTCTGTCTCTCTCTCTACTCCACCTGTCTATCTGTCTGTCTCCTCTACACTCCACCTGTCTATCTGTCTGTCTCTCCTCTACACACCAGTACAGCACTGGGACACGTGTGTCTGTGTGTGTGTGTGTGTGTGTGTCTGTGTCTGTGTCTGTGTCTGTGTCTGTGTCTGTGTCTGTGTCTGTGTCTGTGTCTGTGTGTGTGTGTGTGTGTGTCTGTGTGTGTGTGTGTGTCTGTGTCTGTGTCTGTGTCTGTGTGTGTGTGTGTCTGTGTCTGTGTCTGTGTGTGTGCGGTGTCCTGGAGGCCTCTGGGACTCTGAGGTTGAGGCTTAACCCTACTTTCAAGTTCATTGTTACGTCAAATCACACAAGTGTAAGAGATACTATAATTACACTTCCCCCGGTTTCAGAGACAAGGCTTAAGCCTAGTCCTGGACTAAATCACACTTTCAATGTAAAATCTCCATTGAAGATGTTTTTTAGTCTAGGATTAGGCTTAAGCCTTGTCTGTGAAACCGGCCCATAGAGAGATATAATTACCAGTAAATAAAGTGGCTGTGAGCTTAAGGTTTAGGTAGTTCGTATGTGTGGGATGTGCTTGGGGAAGATAGTCAATTGTTTACAGTGGCCTTGTTTACGAGCCTGACCGCCTGGGGGAAGTAGCTGTTGGTTAGCCTCTGAGTTTTGGTCCTGAGGCTTTGGAAGAGGCTTCGCCTTTTGGACAGCACCGGTTCAGACAGACTGTGGTTGGGGGGGCTGGGGTCTAGACTGTGGTTAGGAAGGCTGGGATCTTAGATGATCCTCTGGGACTTTGCTGACACATTGTTTGTTGTATTTATCCTTGATGGAAGGAAGCTCACATCCACTGATGCGCTCGGCTGTCCACACCACCCTCTGTAGCGCTCTGCTGTCCACACCACCCTCTGTAGCGCTCTGCTGTTGAGGCCAGTGCTGTTGCCGTGCCAGGCAGTGATGCACCCAGTCAGTATACTCTCGGTTGTGCCTCTGGAGAAGACTTGCAGCCCGTTCACGCCGCTCCTCCACCTCTGTTGGCCGAATGGCTCCACCACCTCTACGGGGGATACAACAGTCACGCTACCTGGTCACAAGTTGTCTCTGTCTTGGTGCCCTGCTGGTGGGAGGAGCTTCCCACTGCTGTCAGGTCTGCAGAGTCTCTACCTGTCTCCCACCTTAGACTGAAGACCTCCATCTCTACAGGCTAAACCTTAACTGTCCCTCCTGAAGACCTCCATCTCTTCAGGCTACACCTTAACTGTCCCTCCTGAAGACCTCCATCTCTTCAGGCTCCACCTTAACTGTCCCTCCTGAAGACCTCCATCTCTTCAGGCTACACCTGAACTGTCCCTCCTGAAGACCTCCATCTCTTCAGGCTACACCTTAACTGTCCCTCCTAAAGACCTCCATCTCTTCAGGCTACACCTTAACTGTCCCTCCTGAAAACCTCCATCTCTTCAGGCTACACCTTAACTGTCCCTCCTGAAGACCTCCATCTCTTCAGGCTACACCTGAACTGTCCCTCCTAAATACCTCTTCATCCCCCTGTACAGTTTATCTACCGTAAATAATAATAATAATAATTGATAGTAATTATAATTTAATAATCACTTTTCAAAAAATGCCGGTCGGGAGAGGACACTGGCGTTGCTTGTTCGCCGCTTCTCCGCCCGAAATCTAGATATACTTGCAGTATACAGAGTAGATTGTACTACAAAGACACTTAGATTTAGATTTAGTAATAAAAAAAAAAATGAAACCCCTATACTTTCTTTTATTTATTTTTTGGGTTTCTTTTTATTATTACTACTCGATCTTTTCAGTTTGTAAAGCGTCTTTGAGTGTAGAAAAGCGCTATATAAGTATAATGTATTATTATTATTATTATTAATTATTATTATTTAATTATTATATTAAAATGTATAATAATAATAAAAACAAATGTTAATTCTTCCTTCTTCGTCCTTGGGTAAGGCGCTCAGACCTTGGTTCTGAGAAAGGCGCTATATAAATCTGAGTTATTATTGTTATTATTATTATTATTATTATTATTATTATTATTATTATTATACTAATAATACTACCAATGGCCTCTGGTCCAATCAGAGATTACCTTTTGTTACGATGACTGATGGATGAATCACTTACTTAGACAAATGTATTTGCTAGAAGTCTCTTTGGCATCTGCTAAATGTCAAAAACGTGAATGTAAATCGTCTCGCAGGGACTAAGGAGGAAATTGAAAACATTTAATGAACTCAAATGTTTAATAATTGATATTTAAAAGAGGGATACACTAGAGACCAATAGAGGAAGCGATGGACGACACACACACTCACACACAGACACAGAGAGACACACACACACACACACACACACACTCACACTCAAATACACACACAGACACACTCACACACACACACAGACACACTCACACACTCACACACACACACACACGTACATATTGATTTACATGAAACTGGACCTTCGTAAACATCATAAATGTTAGCATGATGTCATATGTAGCTACCAGAGAGGAGGGGTCTGTGTGTGTGTGTGTGTGTGTGTCTCTGTGTGTGTGTGTGTGTGTGTGTGTGTGTGTGTGTGTGTGTGTGTGTGTGTGTTAGTGTGTGTGTTTGTGTAACTAGGTGAGGGTTTATGAGAACTGAACTAAAGCCTGAATAAGAGACTTCCTTCACCTCTACACACACATCCTCTGCCAACAAGGCTTCAACTGACACACACACACACACACACACACACACACACACACACACACACACACACACACCTCTGGACTGGAAGACTTCGGCCCAGACCAAAAAAGTGTGTGTGTGTGTGTGACTGTGTGTGTTTATACATCCTGGAACCAGAGGTGGGTTTTAACTACATGTTTCCCTCTGGTTCCGCCCATGTGATCTATGGCGAGTAACCTCAGTGCGTGTGTGTCAGGGTTTCCGTTAACCGGTAATTCCCGGACTTTGTCCGGTAACATTTGTTGAAGTCCGACAAATTGAAAACTCGTCGGACAAAATGTCCGGTGAAAATAATTCCCTCTAAGCACAATTTGAATACAATTCGCTAAAGTTCACATTTTGTATTCAAATTGGCTTCGAGCACCAAACACACACACACAACACTGACCGAGAGAGAAGGACCCGCCCCCTCCAGCCAGCCTATAGGCTAACCAAAGGGGGCGGGTCCTTCTCTCTCGGGCAGTGCCGCGCGTGCACGAGTGTGTGTGGACGCGGTGCGCGTCCAGCTGAAAATGGTGGCCCGAAGCGGAAAGCCTTAACTTTATCGCACAATAACAAGGATAACAAACGAAACGGACAACATTTACACTAAGATGGAGACAAACTTCAGCGATATGATCTAACAGCCGGTCTTCAGGACGACATACAGACCCGTATGAGCTTACAGGGCTATCCCCTAAGTATGATTTGACAGGCAGCTAAACGAAATGCCTTCCCAACCAGCGAGACCTGGGGGGTGTTCCATCAACGTCGCCAAAGGAAAACCTAGGCCTACTTCGCCAAGTCCCGCGAGACTCTTAAAAAGATCCAGGCATATCTTGATAGATCTCGCGAGACTTGTCAAAACAAGCCCAGACTTTCCTCCAGCGACGTCGATGGAACACCCCCCTGGTTATAGAAATGACGTTGTTTTATTGATTTTAAAAAAAGGGTAAAACTGGAAAGAGAAAATAGAAAACTCACATTAATCCGAAACAATTTAACAAACTTCAGTTAACGTAATGTGGAGTCCGTTCATTGATCGATGCTGTCTGTTCAGTTCCCAGTGAGGCGCCCGTTCAGCGCTGGACCCGTTCAGCGCTGGATTTGACGCATGGCATAGCGCGCATGCGTCAAATCATGTTATATTATTATATAGCTCGCATCTAATCGTATCGGATGAGAAATAGACATTAAATGGCATATATAGGCCGCTACACAACAGTAATCACCGCGACAAACAGCTATATTAGATTTGGAGAAAAAAAAAATGATTTAGAATAAAAAAAAAATTATTATATTTTAATATGATGACCGGAATATATCACGTTTGTCCGGTAAATCGAATTCTTCCCGGACACGATGTCCGACGGCAAATTTTTCTAACGGAAACCCTGGTGTGTGTGTGTGTGTGTGCGTGCGTGCGTGCGTGTGTGTGTGGGTGTCATCCTCTCCTTCCAATCCCGCATTAAGTCTGTTACCAAATCCGCCTTCTTCCACCTCAGGAACATTGCCAGACTCCGACCGTCACTCTCAGAGTCTGTTGCTGAAACCCTAGTCCACGCGTTTGTCACCTCCCTTCTGGATTACTGCCATGGTGTCCTGTTCGGGGTACCCAACAAAACCCCGGACAGGCTCCATGTCCAAAACTCAGCACATCACCCCCACCCTCATCCACCTCCACTGGCTTCCGGTCAAGTCCTGCGTCTCCTACAAAATCCTCCTCCTCCTCCTCCCCACCGACAAGTCCCTCCATGCCCCCCGGTGCTTATCTGACCTCCTCCGCCCACATGCCCCTCCCCCGGAACCTGCGGTCCTCAGACTCAGACCTGCTTGCCACCAACCTGCGAACCTCCGGGACAGAGCTTTTAGTGTGGCAGCCCCCACCCTCTGGAACTCTCTCCGTGCGGTGATCCGCAACATCCCCACCCTGGACGCCTTTAAAACAGCCCTCAAATCCCACCTGTTTGCCAAGGCCTTGCGGTGCAGCAGCTTTCAGTCACGCTGCTGCATGCTCCTGGAACAAACTCTCTGAAGAAATCAAACAGGCCCAAACCCTTAAACTATTTAAATCCAAGCTAAAGACCTTCATGTTTTGCAGCAGTTATGATTAAACACAAACACTTCTATCAATGTCTTTTTTCCATTAACTATTGTCTTAAATGTTTTATCTATTTACTTCTTATATTTGCTTTTATTCATTGTAATTTTGATTTTCTTACTATGCTGCTCTTGCTGTATTTTAAATAATGTATGTAAAGCACTTTGAATTGCCCCCGTTGTATGAAATGTGCTATACAAATAAACTTGCCTTGCCTTGCCTTCGGCCCCTAGTTCTGTTGTTGTTTTGTGTGCATGTCTGTTTGTCTGACTGTTTTTGTTCTTTTCTGTTTCTTTGTAAAGCTACCTTGGGTCCCCTGAAAGGCTCTATATACATTTAAGTTTTATAATAATAATAATAATAATGATTATTATTATTATTATTATTATTATTATTATTATTATTATTACTGGGGTGGTCCAGTGTTCTAGAACCATGGCCTGGAGTGGTCCAGTGGTCTAGCACCATGGCCTGGGGTGGTCCAGTGGTCTGGTACCATGGGCTGGCGTGGTCCAGTGGTCTAGGACCATGGCCTGGGGTGGTCCAGTGGTCTGGTACCATGGGCTGGCGTGGTCCAGTGGTCTTGCACCATGGCCTGGGGTGGTCCAGTGGTCTAGCACCATGGCCTGGGGTGGTCCAGTGGTCTAGCACCATGGCCTGGGGTGGTCCAGTGGTCTAGTACCATGGCCTGGGGTGGTCCAGTGGTCTAGCACCATGGCCTGGGGTGGTCCAGTGGTCTAGCACCATGGCCTGGGGTGGTCCAGTGGTCTAGCACCATGGCCTGGGGTGGTCCAGTGATCTAGCACCATGGCCTGGAGTGGTCCAGTCGTCTAGCACCGTGGTCTACAGTGCACACATATGCCCATGTCATCATGGGTTCTAACTCGGCCCATGTCATCATGGGTTCTAACCCGGTCCATGTCATCATGGGTTCTAACCCGGTCCATGCCCTGCTGACATGCCCTCTCTCCCTTCTTCTCCTTACTCTCCTGTCTGTCTTCACTGTATCTATCAGTGAAGAATATGAGTGGGACTGAAAAAATAACTACATTAAAAAAAAATGGGACAGCGTGATGATGATTGTGTGTGTGTGTGTCTCGTTGCAGGAACATGATCAAGTCCTTCTACACATCCAGCCTGCTGTTAGACGTGCTGTCAGTGTTCGGAGAGCTGTCAGAGGAGGTGAGTTACCCTGTCTACTGGGTGTGTGGGTGTGGGTGTGGGTGGGTGGGTGGGCGGGTGGGTGTGAGAGTGTGTGCATGTGCAAGTGTGTGTGTGTGTGTGTGTGTGTGTGTGTGTGTGTGTTTAGATCCTACCTACAGGACAGAAGCTACTATGTCTCCATTGGCAACTTTGTATCTGACCAAATTAAAATGACATGTGGGGTTCCCCAATGGTCAATCCTTGGCCCCCTTCTTTTCAATCTCTACATGCTTCCATTGGGACACATCATAAAAAAGAACAAAATTGCACAACTATGCGGATGACACTCAAATCTACATATCCCTCTCACCGACTGTAGTCCCATTGACAATCTCTGTAATTGCATTGAGCAAATAAATGCTTGGATGACACAAAACTTCCTCAAAGGACAAAACAGAGATAATTGTATTCGGTGCACGTTTAATATTTACGATCGTCGGCCCCAACCATTTTCCGAGCAGATTGTCGGGAGACAACCCTAACCCTAACCCGAACCCTAAAGGGCTCTGCACACAGCGTGCGATTTCTGTTGCGCGTCAACATTCCATTTGGAAGTTTGAATGGAAGTCTATGAGAACATCGCATTTCAACACACACGGCCCCGATTTTAATCGCACGGCGAAAATTCGATTCCATTCATTTTGAATGGGACAAAGCACACGGCGTGCGAGTTTTGTCGCACTGTCAAATTTGTGCTTTTTCCCATTCAAAATGAATGGAATCGAATTTTCGCCTTGCGATTAAAATCGGGGCCGTGTGTGTTGAAATGCGATGTTCTCATAGACTTCCATTCAAACTTCAAAATGGAATGTTGACGCGCAACAGAAATCGCACGCT
>NC_137688.1:62005917-62020917 GCF_963989245.1 Nansenia antarctica | reverse complement strand
GTATGTAATTAGGAGTATTTTGAATTCAATTCTCTGAGAGACTGGTAGTCAGGATTGGTGTAATGTGTTCAATCAAACTTCTTTGTTTTTGTTAGTGATCTCTTAACACTAGAACAGCCATGCCTTTTTTACCTACTAAAAGAGCCGCCTCAACCTCTCTTTACAATTCTCAAGCTGCTATTTTCACACAACGACCACTCGTTGGCCGCTTGTAAATTAGCCTCTTTCCTACACAGAAACACTTTAAAATAGCGTTATACTAGCTTATCCTGATGTGATTTTGAAAATGTAGGATACTGGGTGGTAGAACGCACATATCTAGTTAAAGTCATGAAAGGAAGGTCCTGAAATTTGATTGAGTGCAAAGATATAACACTTTTCTTTACTCACAGGCTGTCTTCATGGCTGTTCTAGTGTTAATAAACAACTACAACCAGAGTTTAACCCCCCCCTCCTCTCCCCCCCCCCCAGACGGGGTCCACCTCACGGCGGAGGACTACACGCGGGCCCAGAAGCTGTGTAAGTACGCTGGCAGCGCCCTGCAGTACGAGGACGTCCCCACCGCCGTCCAGAACCTGCAGAAGGCCCTCAGCCTGCTCACCACCGGGAAAGAATGAGACCCATTGTCCCTCCTCCCCCCCTCCCTCCCTCCCCCCAGCGGCGCTGTGTCGCTGATCAGAGTCCGTTACTCCAGCACCAGCCCCCGGGGCCTCCCTGTCGACCAAGCAGCAGCCCCCCCTCGGCCCGGTCTGAAGCCGGCGTTTCAGTCAACAAGCGACAAAGACACTTTACTGTTTCCTCCCTGTCAACCAATCGGCTGTCAGCCTGGTGGTCTGTTTCCTCCCTGTCAACCAATCGGCTGTCAGTCTGGTGGTCTGTTTTCTGTCTAAAACCAGATCCAGACCAGATTCAGACCAGATTCAGACTAGATTCAGACTAGTAAATGACACTGTTGATAGAAACATGTTCATTCAGGATGCTTTTAGTCTGGGTGCATCTTTGTCCCATCCACATCCTACTAGTTTACACAGACAACAATGACACACACACATCACACTCACCTACTAGTTTACACACACGCAACACTGACACACACATCTCTGTATGGTGGCAGTCTGGTGACAGTTCAGCATTCTGATCCCTCATTACTTATGTGACTGCTGCTTGCTGGTCCAGAGGGCCTGTAGGTTGTCCTGGGGTCATAGGTCAGCGGACCTCTGCACCGCAACCCTGCACTGTGTTTCTATACCTTATCTAATATAATCTCCTGTTCTCGGGTGAAATCTCTGCCTCAATGCCGTTTAAATAAAGCATTTGTATTAACTGATTGATTGATTGATTGGTGGTTGCTGTGCAGTTTGTACTGATCTCGTGCACAGGTCTGTAGAAACAACACTGTTAGAACGCAACAGTTCTGTGTGGTTCTGAAACCAGAAGGGCTCGTTGGCAGTCCTGTAGAACCCTCTAACCATCTACACTCCTGTAGAACCCTCTAACCATCTACACTCCTGTAGAACACTATACATTACCCTCTACAGGGGTGTAGAACCCTCTATAGGGGTGTAGAACCCTATACATTACCCTCTACAGGGGTGTAGAACCCTCTATAGGGGTGTAGAACCCTATACATTACCCTCTACAGGGGTGTAGAACCCTATACAGGGGTTTAGAACCCTATACATTACCCTCAACAGGGGTGTAGAACCCTCTACAGGGGTATAGCAAACCTGTCACCTTTCAGCGAAATTTGTCTACATGTCATCCAAACCATATGATGCTTGAGCTAACATCTTCCTGTTTGCTAAACTCCGTTGCTGGTTACGACGCCTTCCTCCACACCATGGTGACTGTCACCTTGGTTACGAGGCCTTCCTCCTCACCACGGTGATGTCGCCTTGGTTACCACGGTGACTGGCTGTCCAGCCCATCTTCTGAAATATGCACACACAAAAAAAACTGCTGGTTCTATGTCATTAAAGTTCTAGAATTATTATTATTATTATTATTATTATTAAGTTTTTCACTTCTTTGTTTTCTTTTACAAACTTTTTTTTGTTGCGGTTTTGGTTTGTTAACATGTGTTTGAAATGAAATGACACTTTTGAACCATTGATTAAAGAACGTGTCATTTGAAGTGTTTGCAATTATTCTTTGAAGACTCCCAATTATTGTCTAACCCATGTCCACACGCTCTCCGAACCAGTGGTTGTGGATTTTCGGATTAACAGATGTGGGTGGGGGGCAGGGATAGCAGAGTTTTGAATTTACTCTAAATCGACGGCAAGGGTGTGGCAGGCCCTCAACAACCACACAGACTGGCCCTCAACAACCACACAGACTGGCCCTCAACAACCACACAGACTGGCCCTCAACACCCATATAGACTGGCCCTCAACAACCACACAGACTGGCCCTCAACAACCACACAGACTGGCCCTCAACAACCACACAGACTGGCCCTCAACAACCACACAGACTGGCCCTCAACAACCACACAGACTGGCCCTCAACAACCACACAGACTGGCCCTCAACAACCACACAGACTGGCCCTCAACAACCACACAGACTGGCCCTCAACAACCACACAGACTGGCCCTCAACAACCACACAGACTGGCCCTCAACAACCACACAGACTGGCCCTCAACAACCACACAGTACCTCCACAACAGGACCTTCACAACCCCTCCACAACAGGACCTTCACAACCCCTCCACAACAGGACCTTCACAACACCTCCACAACAGGACCTTCACAACCCCTCCACAACAGGACCTTCACAACCCCTCCACAACAGGGTCCTTCACAGCAGTGTCCTTCACAACAGGGTCCTCCACAGCATACATTTACATTTTAGACATCTAGCAGACGCCTTTATCCAAAGTGACCTACTACAAATACATTTGTCTAAGTAAGTGAGTCATTGTAAGAAAAAGTAAGCTATGTTAGGACCAGGGTTAGACCAGGGTTAGGGACTAGGACCACGGTTAGACCAGGGTCACGGACTAGGAGCAGGGTTAGACCAGGGTTAGGGACTAGGACCAGGGTTTGACCATGGTTAGACCAGGGTTAGGACCAGGGTTAGGACTGGGGTTAGGACCAGGTTTAGGCCAGGGTTAAGACCAGGGTTAGGACCATGACTAGGGCCATGGTTAGGACTAGGGTTAGGACCAGGGTTAGGACCAGGCTAGGGCCAGGGGTCATTGGAGGTCACAATGCCAGCAGAAGGAAGAGAGAAACACAACAGGAAGTTTCCCAACCCCAGGACCACAGGGTCATGTGAAGTGATGAAGAAACACAAGTTAAAGAAAACAACACACACACTCCTCAGACAATGGTTATTGCCTGCCTGTCTGTCTGCCTGCCTGTCTGTCTGTCTGTCTGTCTGTCTGTCTGTGCTCTGGAAGATGAAAGACGATTCATATTGTTTGAATTACATATACTCTTATTATGAAGGTGTTGGCAAAGACTGAAGTCAATGTTCTCTTTAAAAACATTGTTTTCTTAACCGTACTCCGACTGAAATCTCTACTCTATCTTCATATCAATATGTGAAATATCACTTTGATTCCATAGATATTTATTGTATATTTGTGGGCCTATAGAAGCCAGGCATGTTTCCAGCTGCCAGGCAGATCGTGTGTCAGCGCCATGGAACTGGAGAGACAGCTGGATCTGATCAAAGCCTTCAGGCATGATACATGGTTCTGTACCAAGAGGCTAGGAGGTTAGGAGACTTGGAGGCTAGGAGACTTGGAGGCTAGGAGGCTATAGGAGGCCAGGAAGCTAGGCTAAGAGGCTAGCTAGGCTAGGAGGCTATAGGAGGCCAGGAAGCTAGGCTAAGAGGCTAGCTAGGCTAGGTGACTAGGAGGCTAGCTAGGCTAGGTGACTAGGAGGCTATGCTAGGAGGTTAGGAGACTAGGAGGCTACGAGACAAGGAGGCTATGCTAGGAGACTAGGAAGCTATGCTAGGAGACTAGGAAGCTATGCTAGGAGACTAGGAGGCTATGCTAGGAGGTTAGGAGACTAGGAAGCAATGCTAGGAGGCTAGGTGGCTAGGAGCCTATACTAGGAGGCTAGGAGGCTATGCTAGGAGGCTAGGAGGCTATGCTATGAGGCTAGGTCCTAGTCTCCTAGCATAGCCTCCTAGTCTCCTAACATAGCCTCCTAGCCGCCTAGCCTCCTAGCATAGCCTCCTAGTCTCCTAGCCGCCTAGTCTCCTAGTCTCCTAGTCTCCTAACATAGCCTCCTTGTCTCGTAGCCTCCTAAAATAGCCTCCTAGTCTCCTAACATAGCCTCCTAGTCTCCTAACATAGCCTCCTAGTCACCTAGCATAGCTAGCCTCTTAGCCTAGCTTCCTGGCCTCCTATAGCCTCCTATAGCCTCCTAGCCTAGCCGCTAGGAGTCTTGGCTGGTCTTCAGTGCGAGGCCTCTGCACCATAAAACAGTTCCTCTATATAGGTCACTGGCAGCGGGAGAGGCTGCGTTTATACTCCTATATAAGTTGCGCTATTGTTCACCAACGGGGCATCAAACCAACCATATTTTAAAGTTAGTCTTTGGCTTCCATTCTGACACTCCATAAAACACTTAACGTCCTGTCTCTGCGGTTCTATTTTGAGGATCTGAAAGGCAGATGGAACAGATGGAACAGATAGAAGCTTCTAGAACTCACAACACAGATAGAAGCTTCTAGAACTCTCACAACACAGATAGATGCTTCTAGAACGCTCACAACAAAATCCCTGATGGGCCTGGTGGGACTGCAGGAGGTCAGAGGTCATGTGGTTTAGACCCCCGCCTAGATCAACCTCCACAACAGAACTGTGATGGGTAATTCTGGAGAGGAGAGGGGAGGAGAGGATGGGAGGGGAGAAGAGGAGGGGAGGGGAGGGGAGGAGAGGAGAGTAGGGGACAGGAGAAGAGGAGGGGAGGGGAGGGGAGTAGAGGAGGGGAGGAGAAGAGAGGAGGGGAGGGGAGAGGCCTGGGCTATGCAAAATAGATATATAAATATATAAATCTAACTCTGTTGGGAGTTATAATCTCAGGGGAAGATCATTTAAACAGCCTTTGATCTCATAAGACCCGAACTTGTCCCAAACACACCTGATTACAATCTCACCACATTCACCACACTACACACTACCACAGGGGAACTAGTGTGAGGTTGTAATCAGTGTGTTTCTGACAAGTTGAGGTATCATCACGGCCTGTGAGAGCTTAAACGACGTTTATACGACCCTCCTTCCCCCGTTAAAACGGCCCTCCTCCCCCAGTCTCTTCCACTTGTGACCCCCCCTACCCCCGCCTACCGGACTGAACAAGTTACGAAACAAAACGACTTGGACTTGAATTTATGAAAGCTGCCAATGACAGCTTCTATATAGTCAATGCTCACAGTCTGATGTTTATTTATTTATCATGGTTTTGAAACATTAGGAGGTCATTTTGTGAACGAACCCCGGGACATCGGAGGGCCGTTTAGGGTGGGGCGCCGGGGGGAGAGGCCGGGGGGAGAGGCTGGGGGGAGGCAGGGCAGGGAGGTCGGGGGGAGAGGACGGGGAGGGAGGCCAGGGGAAGAGGCTCGGGGGGGGGGGGGAGGCCGGGGGAAGAGGACGGGGAGGGAGGCCGGGGGAAGAGGCTCGGGGGGGAGGCCGGGGGGAGAGGCTGGGGGGAGGCAGGGCAGGGAGGTCGGGGGGAGAGGACGGGGAGGGAGGCCGGGGGAAGAGGCTCGGGGGGGGGGAGGCCAGGGGAAGAGGACGGGGAGGGAGGCCGGGGGAAGAGGCTCGGGGGGGAGGCCGGGGGAAGAGGACGGGGAGGGAGGCCGGGGGAAGAGGCTCGGGGAAGAGGACGGGGGTGGAGGCCGGGGGGAGGGTCTGGTGCTGACGGGACTGGCAGTGAAACCGCTCTGCTGCTGTGTGAAGCATCGTCCGCGACGGGGAGCAGGTTCATCAAGCGAACAGGCTCTCCTATTCTGGGATAACAGCGTTTTTGTGTCTTTCTACGCCGTGTGGTGACTCCTGAATTACTTCTGAATTACTTTTTGTTTTACTGAATTTACTTTTTTTCCGGGTGAATCGTCGGCGTGGCAGCTGTACTTCACAAAAGTTTTCCCCAAATTTAAAAACTCCTCTCGGACACGGGGAGAGGAGATAATGATCCTTCAAGGACGCCAGCACCCACTCCAGTAAAACGATGTAAGTTTGAAGTGTTTATTATTATTATTATTCTTATTCTTATTGTTATTATTATTATTGTTGTTATTATTATGGTCCTATCAAAGGCGTTATTTCTCCTGGAGATGAAACGTGTTCTTATCTGAGCCGAGTAACACCGAGGTGTTGTGGACCTCGACTACAGAACAATTAATCTATTGTTATTAATCTATTGTTATGCCGACATATATTTGAATACAGTCTGTTTGTTGTTGTTGTTGTATGTCTGAAGGTCGTCAACTTTTCAAAACGTCCTCAACCGTCGCTGCCTCGGATAGACGAGTTTCATAAATCCATAGGCTATTCAATGTTCAATCATAAATTATTATTAACTTCACAATTCGTTATTACATTAATTACATTGAATATATTTATTACATTGATTATTACTTGAATATCTGTATGGCTGTGAGATGACTCCAGTAAACATATTTCTGATGTTTTGTGTTGAGTGTGTGACAGAACATAAAGAACTTGTCCACCCCCCCACCCTTCACTGAGTGACATGGAATGACGTTTTCCATCATAACTTTGGGTGTTGTACTCATTAGTCTGACACACACATGATTAAAACTGAACGTCATATAGCCTAATCATTGTCTTATCTTTACTAACATCATGACATGTGTCTCAACGTCGAACACGCAGTTTCGGGCTCAGGTGTGACAAACAATATATTCTTTGTGTGTCCGTTAGTAAAAAAAAAAAAGGAAAAAAAGCTAGAGCTAAAAAAAAGTAGTTTATTTATTCTCCTACCGGTGTTCCACAACCCAGAACACGTCCGTCCAAACTGTTGGATGGGAGTCTTGCCCCGACAGATTGTGTCCCCTATGGGTGTTGTTGGGTGTGGCAAGACGAGTTGATCCCACAATTTAATGGATGATCTTCTGACTTTAGTTCCTGCAGTTGTACTCAGCCGAACCGTCCTGACCCGAATCTCCCTGTCCCCCTACCTACCCCCCCCCCCCTCCTCGACCCGCTCCGACACAACACCATTTATTAGGAGATGTCAGGTGACCTCATCGGGGGGTGTTGAAAGTCAGCCTCGGGGCCAGGTGGCCCCCGTCACTCACACCTGCGAACCCACGGCTTTAATGAAAGGTGAACGGATCGGTAGGCAGGGTAGGGTCGGTCCGGCCTCCCCGCTGCTGGGACCAGACCGTAATGACACCGTGACGAGATGCGCCAGGTTCAAAGGGAGAGAGATGACAGCTAGCTCATATCAGGTCTGTTAGATATGAAGACAAAGAAGGCTCTTTCTCTGAGTAGGTCTCATAACGTCCAGGTGGACGCGTCCATACAGAGTTTCCCGTCATAATTATGTTTCTGGTTCTCGTCTGGATGTTGTTGAGCATGTTGGCTAATATTAATGCTGGATTTCATATTATCTTGGAGTTAAAAGTAAAACAAACGGAATCAGACCAACATCAAACATCAGGGAGTAACCCTAAACCTAACCCGCACATGGAAGCATTTCAGAAACACCTTTTGAATAACTGGTCCTCCAAGGTAAAACACAACTCTCCTTCATTACCTAGGCTACTCACAATCAGAACTGCTTTTATTACATCAATGTACAGGTACACACAGTAACATTACCTCAATGTAGGGTATCCTACACACAGTAACATTACCTCAATGTAGGGTAGCCTGCACACAGTAACATTGGGTTCAGGTTCATGGGTTCAGGTTCATTCAACATTGGCATTGCAGCAGAATACAACATGAATAATAAAATACACAGGATCTAAAAACATCATCATCAACAACAACAACAATATGAATGAATGAATGAATGGTCTTTATTTATTGTCATTGCTATAGTACAGGTACCAAACAACGAAATTTGGGAGGGGTGGCTCCCCTGGTGCTAGTAAAGAAAAAAAAGAAAAAAGAAAAAAAACAAGAAGGGAAAGGAGCTGGTTTACATAAATAAAGGCTATGTACACTATCCACTATACTATACTGTACAGATAAGACGACTAGGGTTGTCATATTGCACATAGTGTTATTGCACATTCATTTAAAGTGTCGCAGTTTGCAGGCTTGAAATGTACACATTTGTGCCTCAGCACTACACCTGATTTTTTCAATCGTATGAATATCGTATGAATATGTGTGAATGTGTAGGCCTATGTGTGAGTGTGTATGTATGAGTGTGTGAGTGTGTATGTATGAGTGTGTATGTATGTGTGTGTGTATGTATGAGTGTGTATGTATGTGTGGGGTAGTGGTGGTCTATTGGATAGTGAGTTGGACTTGTGATCGGAAGGTTGTGAGTTCAAAATCCCGCCTTAAGCCACACCACTACTAGTGTGCCCTTGGGTAAGGCACTTAGCCCTCAGTTACTCCAGGGGGAATGTCCCTGTAATTCGTAATTGTAAGTCGCTTTGGATAAAAGCGTCTGCTAAATGGCAAAATTATTTAAATTAATTATGTGTGTGTATGTATGTGTGTGTATGTGTGAGTGTGTATGTATGAGTGTGTGTGTGTGTGTGTGTGTGTGTGTGTGTATGAGTGTGTATGTATGTGTGTGTATGTGTGAGTGTGTATGTATGAGTGTGTATGTGTGTGTGTGTATGTGTGAGTGTGTATGTATGAGTGTGTATGTGTGAGGGTGTATGTATGTGTATGTATGTATGAGTGTGTATGTATGAGTGTGTATGTGTGAGTGTGTATGTATGAGTGTGTATGTGTGAGTGTGTATGTATGAGTGTGTATGTATGAGTGTGTATGTGTGAGGGTGGGGATGGTGGATAAATCAGCCTCTTTATGCGGCCTCTACGGAGGTCTGTGGAGGTTATGAGGTCTCTGACTGCTATGAGGTCTCTCTGTCTCTCTGACTGCTATGAGGTCTCTGTCTCTCTGTCTCTCTGTTAGGAGGTCTCTCTGTCTCTCTGTCTCTCTGTCTGTTATGAGGTCTCTCTGTTTCTCTGTTTCTCTGACTGTTATGAGGTCTCTCTGTCTCTCTGTCTGCTATGAGGTCTCTGTCTCTCTGTCTCTCTGACTGTTATGAGGTCTCTCTGTCTCTCTGTCTGTTATGAGGTCTCTCTGTTTCTCTGTCTCTCTGACTGTTATGAGGTCTCTCTGACTGTTATGAGGGCTCTCTGTCTCTCTGTTAGGAGGTCTCTCTGTCTCTCTGTCTCTCTGACTGTTATGAGGTCTCTCTGTTTCTCTGTCTCTCTGACTGTTATGAGGTCTCTCTGTCTCTCTGTCTGCTATGAGGTCTCTGTCTCTCTGACTGTTATGAGGTCTCTCTGTCTCTCTGTCTGCTATGAGGTCTCTGTCTCTCTGTCTCTCTGACTGTTATGAGGTCTCTCTGTCTCTCTGTCTCTCTGGCTGTTATGAGGTCTCTCTGTCTCTCTGTCTCTCAGGCTGTTATGAGGTCTCTCTAACTGTTATGAGGTCTCTCTGTCTCTCTGTCTCTCTAACTGTTATGAGGTCTCTCTGTCTCTCCGTCTCTCTGACTGCTATGAGGTCTCTCTGTCTCTCTGACTGTTATGAGGTCTCTCTGTCTCTCTGTCTCTCTGGCTGTTATGAGGTCTCTCTGTCTCTCTGTCTCTCTGACTGTTATGAGGTCTCTCTGTCTCTCTGGCTGTTATGAGGTCTCTCTGTCTCTCTGTCTCTCTGTCTCTTATGAGGTCTCTCTGTCTCTCTGACTGCTATGAGGTCTCTCTGTCTCTCTGACTGCTATGAGGTCTCTCTGTCTCTCTGTCTCTCTGACTGTTATGAGGTCTCTCTGTCTCTCTGTCTGTTGTGAGGTCTCTCTGTCTCTCTGACTGTTATGATGTCTCTCTGTCTCTCTGTCTCTCTGGCTGTTATGAGGTCTCTCTGTCTCTCTGTCTCTCTGACTGTTATGAGGTCTCTCTGTCTCTCTGTCTGCTATGAGGTCTCTCTGTCTCTCTGTCTCTCTGACTGTTATGAGGTCTCTCTGTCTCTCTGACTGTTATGAGGTCTCTCTGTCTCTCTGACTGTTATGAGGTCTCTCTGTCTCTCTGGCTGTTATGAGGTCTCTCTGTCTCTCTGTCTCTCTGACTGTTATGAGGTCTCTCTGTCTCGGTTCTCTCTGACTGTTATGAGGTCTCTCTGTCTCTCTGTCTCTCTGACTCTCTGTCTCTCTGACTGTTATGAGGTCTCTCTGTCTCTCTGTCTCTCTAACTGTTATGATGTTTCTGTCTCTCGGTCTCTCTGACTGCTATGAGGTCTCTCTGTCTCTCTGACTGTTATGAGGTCTCTCTGCCTCTCTGTCTCTCTGACTGTTATGAGGTCTCTCTGTCTCTCTGTCTCTCTAACTGTTATGATGTTTCTGTCTCTCTGTCTCTCTGACTGCTATGAGGTCTCTCTGTCTCTCTGAGTGTTATGAGGTCTCTCTGTCTCTCTGACTGTTATGAGGTATATCTGACTGCTATGAGGTCTCTCTGTCTCTCTGTCTCTCTGTCTGTTATGAGGTCTCTCTGTCTCTCTGTCTCTCTGACTGTTATGAGGTCTCTCTGTCTCTCTGTCTCTCTGACTGTTATGAGGTCTCTCTGACTCTCTGTCTCTCAGGCTGTTATGAGGTCTCTGTCTCTCTGTCTCTCAGGCTGTTATGAGGTCTCTGTCTCTCTGTCTCTCTAACTGTTATGAGGTCTCTCTGGCTCTCTGGCTGTTACGCGGTCGATCTTATTTACATATTTTGTGAGAAGAAAACCCTCAACAAAGAGTACCTTAGTGTCCTCTTAAGATTCCGGAATCTCAAGAATTTTAGAATAAAGAAAATGATAATGGAGGAATTAATTACGCATTTTTCTCTCGGCGCTAATGCGACACATTATGCATTATGATGTGATTAACTTTCTAATTGCTCGCTCACATTTTCTCCACGTTGTAAAAATAATAGACCTTTCAGTTCCCCCGGTAACAAGGAAGTGGGAAGAGTAATAGTTTGAGATTGTTTTGAGAAGTTCCTTTCTAAGTTGTCTTTCCACCAGAGAACTTGTGACTGACTCCGGCTGGGGTTCCTATTACCATGTCAGACACATTGAAGTGCTGCACGTCAGTGTTAATTCTGTGGCTATCTTTGCTTTGCTTTTAGTGTATTTTTCTATTTGATCAGTTTTCTTTAATCTGTATTTTTTCTCTTTTCTCTTGTTTTTCTCTTTATATTTTATCTGTTAAGCACTTTGGGCGGCTCTTGTCGTTGTAAATGTTGTGCTACATAAATAAACGTTACTTACTTACCTTTGTGAAATGTAAATGTTAAGAATGTAAATCTCCATAGCCTTCCCCCCTCCGGCTCCACACGTCAGTGAAGCCGTTAAGGGAGACTAATGACTCTCCACGCCGTCGGAGGCCGAAGGTCTGAAAACATGTCCATATCTCACTGGAGAGTATTGTCTTCTGAGTGGCTATACGATTGGAGGCTTCCTGCCTTATCTGTGGGAGCGCGGTCATTAGAGCCGTCTCCTGAGCTGTTTCCCAGGCAGCCATCTTGGCTAGGATCACCTCAGACGACCGCCTGAATAATAGATGATGCAGAGATCATCACGCTGATGCTGTCAGGGAACCTGTTCTGCCTCCGCTCCACTGCAGTCACGTCCTCCCCTTCTTCTCCCCCCCCCCTCCCCCTCCCCCTCCCCACCCCCCCCCTCCCCCTCCCCACCCCCCTCCTCCCACTCCCCTCCCCTCCCCCCTGCCCGTCCCGTATGGAAGTGGAGATTGAATGGAGAGATCGTCCTCGTACATGTCCTGTACGGGACTCTTCGTTCCTCAGTGGTGCACTGGGGAGACACAACAACAACAACAACAACAACAACAACAACAACAACATCTCCTTACTGAATACAGGAAGTGAGGTGACTGCTGAGATGAATATTGTGATGTTGTTTAATGTCTGGAAGGGAGGCGGGGGGGGGGGGAGTGCGTCTCACTGTCCAAGGGGGTGGGGGTGGTGGTGGGGTGGGGGGGGGGGGTCGTCCCTGGAGAACTCTGATTGGCTCTCTGGAGGGAGGGCTGTGTGGGCTGGACCTCCTACAGGCGGGATGCTGATTGGGAGGTTTCGTGGAGAATGATTGGGCGAAAATGAGGACAGTGGACACCTGTGAGGAGCTGCCACTCAGGCCTCACCTTAGCAACACCTTAGCAACACCTTAACAACACCTTAGCAACACCTTAGCAACACCTTAACAACACCTTAACAACACCTTAGCAACACCTTAGCAACACCTTAACAACACCTTAACAACACCTTAACAACACCTTAACAACACCTTAACAACACCTTAGCAACACCTTAACAACACCTTAACAACACCTTAGCAACACCTTAGCAACACCTTAGCAACACCTTAACAACACCTTAACAACACCTTAACAACACCTTAACAACACCTTAGCAACACCTTAACAACACCTTAACAACACCTTAACAACACCTTAGCAACACCTTAGCAACACCTTAACAACACCTTAACAACACCTTAGCAACACCTTAGCAACACCGTAACTACACCTGCAGTAATTGGTCTCTATTAGGCATCAGTTAGGCCCAGACAGTTTAATGAGGCGGGTCAGTGGACCAGAACCTCCAGGGGTACCCAGGGTTCTCCAGGGTTCTCCAGGGTTCTCCAGGGGTCATGTCTTTATTCATGTTTATTCATGTTTCAGTCATGTTTATTCATGTTTATTCATGTTTATTCATTTTTACTCGTGTTTATTCGTGTTTATTCGTGTATGTTGTGGATATTCATGTTTATTCATGTTTATTCATGTTTCAGTCATGTTTATTCATGTTTATTTGTGTATGTTGTGGATATTCATGTTTATTCATGTTTCAGTCATGTTTATTCATGTATGTTGTGGTTATTCATGTATGAAAGCACTAAGAATATCTTTAAAACGCTAAATTCACTGAGGAACATTATAGCACTTTTACTTTGGCTTTCAGCTTCAAACATGTGAATACTTAATACCAACCTCTACTGAGCTGGGCTGGGAGAACTGTCATTTCCTCTGAGTGGATTCTTTGTGTGTGAGTGTGTGTGTGTGTGTGTGTGTGTGTGTGTGTGTGTGTGTGTGTGTGTGTGTGTGTGTCTGTGTGTGTGTGTGTGTGTGTGTGTGTGTGTGTGTGTGTGTCTGTTGAAATAAGCACAATCCCCATCTGGTTCCCTTTATGCAGCCTCTCAATCAAATTGTCATTTGTTCTAACTTTCTTTATCACCGATTTAATTGCAGACTTTTATTCTGAAACATTTAAATAAAGTGGACAGGGAAATTTAAGCTCCTTTGTGGGTGGTGACATAATTAATTTCGAATCACCTTTAAAAGTGCATTGATTCAAAACACATTGTTTTATTGAAACATTGTTGAAAATCAATGACACACTCGCTAGTCAAGCCAAAATATTGCAATGCAATGGATTCCGTGAGTTACATTTTTCAAAATAAAAATCTGAACATTTGGTCGGTTGATGACTTGTTCCCCCTTTCACCAGCTGCGTCACCAATCTCTGTGTGTCTCTGTGTCTCTCTGTGTCTCTCTGCTGTCTCTCTATGTCTCTCTGTGTCTGTCTCTCTGTGTCTCTGTGTCTCTCTGCTGTCTCTCTATGTCTCGCTGTGTCTACCTGCATCTCTGTGTCTCTCTGTGTCTCTCTGTGTCTCTCTGTGTCTCTCTGTGTCTCTCTGTTGTCTCTCTGTGTCTCTTTGTGACTATATGTGTCTACCTGTGTCTCTGTGTCTCTCTCTGTCTCTCTATGTCTCTCTGTGTCTCTCTCTGTCTCTCTCTGTCTCTCTATGTCTCTCTGTGTCTCTCTCTGTCTCTCTGTCTCTCTCTGTCTCTGTCTCTCTATGTCTCTCTGTGTCTCGATGTGTCTCCCTACTGTCTCTCTGTGTCTCTCTGTCTCTCTGTGTCTCTTTGTCTCACTGTGTCTCTCTGTGTCTCTCTCTGTCTCTCTGTGTCTCTCTGTCTCTCTCTCTGTCTCTTTGTGTCTCTGTGTCTCTCTGCTGTCTCTCTGTCTCTCTTTGTGTCTATCTGTGTCTCTCTGTGTCTCTCTCTCTCTATGTCTCTCTGTGTCTCTCTGTGTCACTATCTGTGTCTCTCTGTGTCTCTTTGTGTCTATCTGTCTCTCTGTGTCTCTCTCTCTCTATGTCTCTCTGTGTCTCTCTGTGTCACTATCTGTGTCTCTCTGTGTCTCTTTGTGTCTATCTGTCTCTCTGTGTCTTTTTGTGTCTATATGTGTCTCTCTGTCTCTCTCTCTCTCTGTCTCTCTGTCTCTCTGTGTCTCCCTGTGTCTCTGTGTCTCTCTCTGTGTCTCTCTGTGTCTCCCTGTGTCTCTGTCTCTCTCTCTCTCTATGTCTCCTTGTGTCTCTCTGTGTCTCTCTGTGACTCTGTGTCTCTATCTGTGTCTCTCTGTGTCTCTGTGTCTCTCTATCTGTGTCTTTTTGTGTCTCTCTGTGTCTCTCTGTGTCTCTCTATGTCTTTCTGCCTCTCACTGTGTCTCTCTGCTGTCTATCTGTGTCTCTCTGTGTCTCTCTCTGTTTCTGTGTCTCTCTGTGTCTCTCTCTCTCTATGTCTCACTGTGTCTCTCTGCTGTCTATCTGTGTCTCTCTGTGTCTCTATGTCTCTCTCTGTCTCTCTGTGACTCTCTTTGTCTCTCTGTGTCTCTCTCTGTCTCTCTCTGTCTCTCTCTGCCTCTCGGCTGTGTTCTGCTCTTTGTTCTGATGGTACTGTAGAGGATGCGACTCTGGGGAGACCCCCCCCCCTACCTGTTGGCTTAAATAACAGCTCAGGACACACCCACTCCCCCCACCC
>NC_137688.1:61980917-62000917 GCF_963989245.1 Nansenia antarctica | reverse complement strand
CCTTGATTTGATTGACATCAATCTTTGTCAATGTGGAAGTTTGACAAAGTTTGACAATGTTTCACAGTTCGCCAGACAGCACCAATGCTCAGAGGTTCCAGAACGCGAACAGGAACCGGAACGGTTCTTTGGCGGTGTGAAAGCCCTAACTGTGATGCAGTTGGTCAGGATGCTCTCAATGGTGCAGCAGTAGAAGTTGGTCAGGAACCTGAGAGACAGCTGGGCTTTCTTCAGTCTCCTCAGGAAGTATAGACGCTGCTCCGCCTTTTTGACCAAGGAAGAGGAGTTGAGGGTCTAAGAGTCCACAATGATCTCCTTGGTCTTTCTGGTGTTGAGGGCCAGGTTGTTGTCAGCACACCACACCACCAAATATTCACCTCCTCCCTGTAGGCCGACTCGTTGTTGTTACTTATCAGGCCTACCACCGTGGAGTTATCTGCGAACTTGATGATGGAGTTAGAGCCATGCATCGGCACGCAGTCGTAGGTGAAGAGGGAGTATAGGAGAGGGCTCAGCACGCAGCCTTGAGGCACACCGGTGTTCAGGGTCAGGGTGGAGGAGGAGTGGTTGTCCAACTTGACGAGCTGGGGTCTGTTGGTTAGGAAGTCTAGGGTCCAGTTGCAGAGGGAGGTGCTGATACCAAGGTCTCTGAGTTTGATGACCAGCTTGAAGGGGATGATGGTTGTATCGATTGTAAGTCGCTTTGGAATAGGGCGTCTGCTAAATTCCAGAAATGTAAATGAACAATGAACAGCATCCTTGCGTAGGTGTTGCTTGTGCCGAGGTGGGTCAGGGTGGAGTGAAGCGCCGTGGAGATGGTTGTTGCCTAGAAGTACTTGGGGACTGGCCTGGGCCAGTGACAGGTTGTAAATGAGCTTTGAGCAGGGGCCAGTCCTTGGTGTGGGTGGGGTCAGTCTTTACTGTACTCTACTGTACTGTACTCTACTTTACTGTACTGCACTGTACTGTACTGTACTCTACTGTACTCTTCTGTACACTTCTACTCCTCCTCCTCCTCCTCTCCTTTGTTATCCCCTCTGAATGACGCACTCCATCATCCCCCCATTGGCAGACAGGATGGGGGGGGTCACACACCTGAGATAAGGCTTAGAATGAGAGAAGGGGAGAGAGAGAGAAGGGAAGAGATAGAGAGGCAGAGGGGGAGAGCGAGAGAAAGAAGGGGAGATAGAGAAGGGGAGAGAGAGAGAGAAGGGGATAGAGGAGAGAGAGAAAGAGAGAGAAGGGGAGAGAGGGCCATTTGATGAAAGCTGAGTAATCTCGAGGATTAGACCCTTGTGAATTGGTCTTCTTGCTGAAAGGACTATTTTTAGGCAGTGAAGTTGAGTATCGGTGATTGTTTGAGCGTCTGTCTCTCTCTGTCTCTCTCTCTCTCTCTCTCTCTCTCTCTCTCTCTCTCTCTCTCTCTGCTGAATGTTTGGCATTCCATCCCTGCCTTCACCAGCCACCCATACCCTCCTTCCCTCCCTCCCACCCTCCCTCCCTCCCTCCAAGCCTCCTTCCCTTCCAGCCTCCTAGCCTCCCTCCCTCCCAGCCTCCCTCCCTCCCAGCCTCCTAGCCTCCCTCCCTCCCAGCCTCCAAGCCTCCCTCCCTCCCAGGCTCCCTCCCAGCCTCCACTATGTGGACAAAACCATTGGGACACCCAAACATTACACCCACATGTGCTTGTTGAACTTCTCATTCCAAAATCATGGGTATTAATATGGAGTTGGTCCCACCTTTGCTGCTATAACAGCTTCCTTTCTTCATTTTCTACTAGATTTTAGAATATGGTTGCAGGGATTTGCTCCCATTCAGCCACAAGAGCATTAATGAGGTCGGGCACTGATGTTGGGCGTGAAGGACTGGCTTGCATTCGGCGTTCCAATTCATCCCAAAGGTGTTGGATGGAGTTGAGGTCAGAGCTCTGTGTGCAGGCCAGTCAAGTTCTCCCAGACCAAACTCGGCAAACCATGTCATTATGGACCTCACTTTGTGTATGGGGGCATTGTCATGCTGAAACTGAAAAGGAAAACTGGAACTAAGGGGCCTAGTCCAAATCATGAAAACAGCTCCAGATGATAATTGTGTCCAAATGTTTTTGTCCATATACAGGGTTCAACATTAACGCTTGCCCACTTATGCTTGCAAGTAAAAACTTTGCCGGGTTTGTTTGCGCGAGCCCAACGATGCTGCTGGATCCTGGATATGTTTATCGGTGTTGCAGGAAGAACAACAGACGGCGCAGGCACCAGACCAGACTAGATGATCGTGGAGTGAAGATATTATTAAAGCGTACATGCTTGTCGATCACCCGTCGCATTGCGTACACTTTAATAATTATCTTCACTCCACGATCATCTAGTCTGGTCTGGCGCCTGCACCGTCTGTTGTACCTGCAACACCGGTAAACATATCTAGGATCCAGCACCGTCGTCGGGCTCGCGCAAACAAACCCGGCAAATGTTTTACTTGCTCCGGGCAAGTGTTAATGTCGAACCCTGATATAGTGTAGCTACCGTATTTTCCGGACTATAAGTCACTCCGGAGTATAAGTCGCATCAGTCAAAAAATGCGACATTAAGAGGAAAAAAACATATATAAGTCGCACTGGACTATAAGTCGCATTTATTTAGAAATGTATTTCACAAAATCCAAGACCAAGAACAGACATTTAATCTGGAAAGGCAAGTTTATTCAACTACACAATAGCACACAGAACAACAGGCTGAATAGGTGTCCGGTATGTTAACGTAACACATTAACAGTTATTTAGCTACACAATAGCATAAAGAACATACCTGGGAGGCTGAATAGGCTAAATGAACATAACAAACCAGCGAGTCCAACAAGCAAGTTACCAGTAAGCAAGTTCACCAAGCTACCGTTTGCTTAGCTTCAACAAGCTAATGTTTTAGACAATTTCTTCAGGTGTATAGGAGCAGCATATAGTTGTCACAAGCCCAGAGCGGCCCAGAGCGCCCTCTGTCGGCTGTAGACGGTAATGTTTACTCCTTGGTTCATGTCAGTCAGCATGAAATGATATATATATATATATATATATATATATATATATATTGATATATAAGTCGCACCTGACTATAAGTCGCAGGACCAGCCAAACTATGAAAAAAAGCGCGACTTATAGTCCGGAAAATAAGGTACATGTAAATAATGGAATTGATTCAGAATGCAAAAGGCCTCCAGTGAGGCAGTAATGTACGACCATGACCATGTACTGACATTGGTCTTGTTTGCTGTGTGTGTGTGTCCTGTGTGTGTATGTCCTGTGTGAGTGTGTCCTGTGTGAGTGTGTGAGTATGTGTGTATGTGTGTGTGTCTGTGTGTGTGTGTGTGTGTGAGAGAGTGTCTCCTGTGTGAGTGTGTGTGTGTGTGTGTGTGTGTGTGTGTGAGGGTGTGTGTGTGTGTCCTGTGTGAGTGTGTGTGAGTGTGTGTGTGTGTGTGTGTGTGAGCAGTCTAGTCCAGGGGGGTCTAGTCAGGACTTCCCTGAGTGTGTGTGTGTGTCTGGGGTATGTGAACAGAGGCACACACACACACACACACACACACACACACACACACCCTGTTAAACAGCAGGGAGCCCAGTAGTGTGTTCTGGTCCAACAGTGAAGTCACTCCTCAGATCCCAGTCTTGTTTATTTCAGTCCAGAGCATGTGTGTGTGTGTGTGTGTGTGTGTGTGTGTGTGTGTGTGTGTGTGTGTGTGTGTGTGTTGGAGCGTGAAGGAGCATATTGTTGTTCCACGCCAAATATTATGAAATTCCCACCATTTTGTTGAGAGGGATTGAAGCCACCTCAGACTCACTAAATGGTGCTGGGCGGTGGTGGAGGAGGTGGAGGTGGTGGAGGAGGTGGAGGTGGTGGAGAAGGTGGTATAGGAGGTGGAGGTGGAAGTGGAGGAGGTGGAGGAGGTGGTGGAGGAGGTGGAGGTGGAAGTGGAGGAGGTGGAGGTGGAAGTGGAGGAGGTGGAGGAGGTGGTGGAGGTGGTGGTATAGGAGGTGGAGGAGGTGAAGGAGGAGATGGTGCAATAGTACAGGACATAAGTGACAATAGTACAGGACATACAGTAAGTGACAAATAAGATGATTTACAGTTAGCAGTAACCAGACAATTTGCAGACAATAAGGCAATGGGCTTAATGGATACAAGGATACGATAAGCAGCACAACTGGTAATAAAACAGCTCAATTCAGGTAGGGTTCATAACCGGGCGGGGTTACGACCCCGTCTGCTTCTGGGTATGCCCCAGGGGGAGGCTAGTGGAGGTAGAAATTGGAGACTGAGGGGGGGGGCATCAGAATGGTTCTGGTCCAGCTGGTCTGGTTCTGGTCCAGCTGGTCTGATTCTGGTTAGTCCAGCTGGTCTGATTCTGGTTAGTCCAGCTGGTCTGATTCTGGTTAGTCCAGCAGGTCTGATTCTGGTTAGTCCAGCTGGTCTGATTCTGGTTAGTCCAGCTGGTCTGATTCTGGTTAGTCCAGCTGGTCTGATTCTGGTTAGTCCAGCTTGTCTGATTCTGGTTAGTCCAGCAGGTCTGGTTCTGTTCCAGCTGGTCTGGTTCTGGTCTGGTTCTGGTTCTGGTCCAGCTGGTCTGGTTCTGGTCTGGTTCTGGTCTGGTTCTGGTTAGTCCAGCTGGTCTGGTTCTGGTCCAACAGCACCTCTCCAGGCCTGTCGTCCTCGAGACGACAGACAGAAAAACACCTTCAAAGCCCACAGCTATCCAGGTAACAGGCGTCATGGCAACACGATGAACTCCCCCCCCGCTCCCCCCGTCGCAGGAAACGTCCGTCCGTCCGTCCGTCCGTCCCCCCCCCCCCCCCCCCGCACCGCCCCCACCAGTGCGTTAACGAACAAATAAAACAAACAACCTTTGTTCTTCATAGCGCCGGTTCTTTCCAGGCAGGCCTTCCAGAAGCTGTATTTCTCCGCTGACACACTTATTACTTCTCTAACTCAGCGTAGGGTTATATTATGTTAGGGTTTACATGGTGTTGGGCGTTGGCAGCAGCTTTATTAAAGGGGAGGGGGTTCTCCGTGGCCATTGGCCAGTTTCCAGTGACGTCCGCATGCAGATAATCCCAGAGATCCCCAGAGCTGCGGCCTGTTGTCCCAGCGGAACCACGCCAAACACCAACGCCCCTGTTTACACACTGTACATCTGCTGTCTGTTGATCTGATCTGGTGAAGACTGTGTTTGTTGATCTGATCTGGTGAAGACTGTGTGTTGATCTGATCTGGTGAAGACTGTGTCTGTTGATCTGATCTGATGAAGACTGTGTCTGTTGATCTGATCTGGTGAAGACTGTCTGTTGATCTGATCTGGTGAAGACTGTCTGTTAATCTGGTGAAGACTGTCTGTTGATCTGATCTAGTGAAGACTGTGTCTGTTGATCTGGTCTGGTGAAGACTGTGTCTGTTGATCTGATCTGGTGAAGACTGTCTGTTGATCTGATCTGGTGAAGACTGTGTCTGTTGATCTGATCTGGTGAAGACTGTGTCTGTAGATCTGATCTGGTGAAGACTGTGTCTGTTGATCTGATCTACTGAAGACTGTGTGTTGATCTGATCTGGTGAAGACTGTGTGTTGATCTGATCTGGTGAAGACTGTGTGTTGATCTGATCTGGTGAAGACTGTGTCTGTTGATCTGATCTGATGAAGACTGTGTCTGTTGATCTGATGAAGACTGTGTCTGTTGATCTGGTGAAGACTGTGTCTGTTGATCTGATCTGGTGAAGATTGTGTCTGTTGATCTGGTGAAGACTGTCTGTTGATCTGGTCTGGTGAAGACTGTGTCTGTTGATCTGATGAAGACTGTGTCTGTTGATCTGATCTGGTGAAGACTGTCTGTTGATCTGATCTGGTGAAGACTGTGTCTGTTGATCTGATCTGGTGAAGACTGTGTCTGTTGATCTGATCTGGTGAAGACTGTCTGTTGATCTGATCTGGTGAAGACTGTGTCTGTTGACCTCTGATGTTGATGATGTCATCACCAGCCAACGATGTTAGTCGCCAGCCAGCTAAGACGCCTGTCATCAGCTCCTGAAACCCTAACCCTGTTCAGACCTGATCACAACCCGACCACAACCTGACCACAACCTGACCACAACAATCTGGCCACAACAACCTGACCACAACCTGACCACAACAACCTGACCACAACCTGACCATAACCTGACCACAACCTGACCACAACAACCTGACCACAACCACCTGACCACAACCTGATTACAACCTGACCACAACAACCTGACCACAACAACCTGACCAAAACAACCTGACCACAACCCGACCACCACCTGACCTCCACCTGGGCTCCACAGTGGCCTCACTGTCACCCTCCCTCCTGTTTTCCATGTCTCCCCTCCATGTGAATCCCCCTGCCACATTTGCATGTCAGTGACTTCCTCTCCAGCACGTCTACTATCACATACTACTATTGCTGCTACCATGTTCATCCAGCCACTCCACTGCTGTAGTTGTGTCTCTGCTATGTATGGGGACCAGGGCTGTGTGTGTGTGTGTGTGTGTGTGTGTGTGTGTGTGTGTGTGCGTGTATGAGGACCAGGGCTGTGTGTGTGTGTGTGTGTGTGTGTGTGTGTGTGTGTGTGTGTGTGTGGCCCAGGGCTGTATGTGTGTATGAGGCCCAGGGCTGTGTGTGTGTGTGTGTGTGTGTGTGTGTGTGTGTATGAGGACCAGGGCTGTGTGTGTGTGTGTGTGTGTGTGTGTGTGTGTGTGTGTGTGTGTGTGTGTGTGTGTGTGTGTGTGTGAGGACCAGAGCTGTATGTGTGTACAATAAACTTTGACCTGATCTATTCCTGAGTCAGATCAGGAAGGGGCGACTGTGGCGCAGGACATCCCCTAACGACTTCCCTAACGATGTCCCCTAACAGCGTCCCCTAAGGACGTCCCTTAACGACATCCCCTAACGAGCCCACAGATCCATAATGACACAAGCAATTATATGACCTCTAATTGGGCTGTAAGTAATGCTTCGGTCCTTGAGGGAGGCTGGAGACAGCTGTGGCCCTGGGGGTCCTGGGGGAGGCTGGAGACAGCTGTGGCTCTGAGGGTCCTGGGGGAGGCTGGAGACAGCTGTGGCTCTGAGGGTCCTGGGGGAGGCTGGAGACAGCTGTGGGGTCCTTGAGGGTCCTGGGGGAGGCTGGAGACAGGTGTGGGGTCCTTGAGGGAGGCTGGAGACCCTGGGGGAGGCTGGAGACAGGTGTAGCTCTGGGGGAGGCTGGAGATGCTGGGGGAGGCTGGAGACAGGTGTGGTGTAGCTCTGGGGGTCCATGTTCATGAGCTCTGTCGAGTTCTCATTACAGTGTTGACATCACAACAGTACGTGTTGGTACATTATGTGTTGGGACAGTATGTGTTAATACAGTATGTGTTGGTACAGTATGTGTTGGGACAGTATGTGTTGGTGCAGTATGTGTTGGGACAGTATGTGTTGGGACAGTATGTGTTGGTGCAGTATGTGTTGGGACAGTATGTGTTGGTACAGTATGTGTTGGTACAGTATGTGTTGGTACGTGTTAATACAGTATGTGTTGGGACAGTATGTGTTGGGACAGTATGTGTTGGGACGGTATGTGTTGGGACAGTACGTGTTGGTACAGTATGTGTTTGGACAGTATGTGTTGATACAGTATGTGTTGGGACAGTATGTGTTGGGACAGTATGTGTTGATACTGTATGTGTTGGGACAGTATGTGTTGGGACAGTATGTGTTGATACATTATGTGTTGGGACAGTATGTGTTGGGACAGTATGTGTTGGGACAGTACGTGTTGGTACAGTATGTGTTGGTACAGTATGTGTTGGTACAGTATGTATTGGTATGTGTTGGGACAGTATGTGTTGGGACCAGGGTTTCCGTTAACCGGTAATTACCGGTCTTTGTCCGATAAAATCTGTTGAAGTCCGACATATTTAAACCTCTTCGGTCATAATGTCCGGTGAAAATAACCGCTAAACCCAGTAGCCCATTCGGCGGTAACCCGCCCCATCTGGCAACCCTGTCTCTCAACGGCGCGAGTAGTTTAGTCAGTTCATTTAGTTTGATCTAGTCTAAATAAAGCCACTGCAGTGACTGGAGTCAAGGTTATTGTTCTGCGTGTTTTGGATGTGCTAGAGCACAGTGAATGACCACCGAGGGCCGTGAGATGCGGCTAGTAAAGGACGCTAACCATCTCAACCCCGTTCATTGATTGAGCCTGCCGTGCCCGTTCCAGCCCTGAGTCGGGAGAAGTACTACGGGAGTAGTGCGCTACTATCGACAACCTGGGCTACTGGTACAATTAATTAGGATTGATTAGATTAGGTTGACAATACCACACTACATTTGAGTTTAGGGATATCAATGTTATATATTTGTGTATGTTTTATCTTTATGTATTAAATGTTATAATTGTTCCACATTTGAGACCTGTCTTCCCCCCACTCAGTTATTCAGTCGGTGTCCATCATTTAAGTTCAATTTAGTCTATCTATAGTGTTAGAGTTTAATTTGTGCCACTAAGTTGAAATAGTCCACGGGTGTGTATCCCCCCGATACATCCTCCTCATTCTCATACTCCCGAGTCCGAGTAAGTATGATTTGACAGGCAGCTAGACTTAATGCCTTCCCAATCAGCGAGACGTGGTTATAGAATTGACGTTGTTTTATTGATAAAAAGGGTAACACTGGAAAGAGAATATAGAAAAAGTTTTACTGTCGTGAAACTATTTAACACACTTCAGTTAACGTAATGTGGAGTCCGTTCATTGATCGATCGATGCAGTCCGTCCAAATAGCCATCAAAAGCTAAACTAGGCATACTTAAAATTACCAATTACATACTCAAATCCCATTAATGCAATTGAAATAAACATCTTAAAGCAGCCTACAGTCGTAATTCAAAGTAGCAAAGGTGACTAGGCTGCCCAGTGTGGCGCGCGTGCAGCCCTGGACATATTATGCCATAGTAGCGCATGCGAATCATGAAAGCCTATAATATAGTTCGCGATCTAATCGTATCGGATGAGAATTTAAATAGACATTAAATGGCATAGGCCTATATAGGCTACACAACAGCTAATCACCGCGACAAACACCTATATTATATTCTAATATGATGACCGGAATTTCTCCCGTTTGTCCGACACATTGAAATCTTCTCGGACACGTTGACCGGCAACCCTGGTTGGGACAGTATGTGTTGGTACAGTATGTGTCGATACAGTATTTGTTGGTATGTGTTGGGACAGTATGTGTTGGGACAGTATGTGTTGATACAGTACGTGTTGGGACAGTATGTGTTGGTATGTGTTGGTACAGTATGTCTTGGTACGTGTTAATACAGTATGTGTCAGTATGTGTTGGTACAGTATGTGTTGGTACGTGTTGGTACAGTATGTGTTGGTACGTGTTGGTACAGTATGTGTTGGTACGTGTTGGTACAGTATGTGTTGAGACAGTATGTGTTGGTACATGTTGATACAGTATGTGTTGGTACGTGTTGGTACAGTATCGGTCGGTACATGTTGATCTTGTGTGCGTTAAGCTGTCAGAAGCTGTCGTTTCCCCACTGGATTAATAAACCAGAGCAGTCAATAAAGGACTCTGACGGTGACGGATCCTAACCTTTGTGTTGGGTCGTCTGCCGAGGTGTCTGGAGTGTCACCGGGTAGGAAAGAGACTTTTGTGAGAACACGCACTGCCGTTAAAGTTTTATGAGGGTTGAGAACAGTGCAGGCCATAATGAGGGTCATTAATGTGGTGTGATGTTCAGGTGTGTCCGGGGGTGGGGGGGGGGGTTAGGAGGGGTGTGGAGCTGCTGTGAATGGGCGCCGGAGTTAATATTGTATGAGCTCCTTGGCCGTGACTGAGGCCTTTCCTGGCAGGTAACTGGAGAGGCTCTGAGGCTGGGCTGTTCCTCTCAGGCCGGACTGTTCCCTAAATGGTAAATGGACTGATTTATAGAGACTGACTTATATAGCGCTTATTCTAAAGTGCTTAACAATGGCCTCTCATTCACCCATTCACCCATTCACACACACATTCACACATCAGGCGAAGGCGGCAAGCTACCATGCAAGGCGCCGCTCATTGGGAGCAATTTTTGGTGGGGTTCAGTGTCTTGCCCAAGGACACCTCGACCATGTGGCCAGCCGGGGTTCGAACCACTGATCTGCCTAGCTTACGATCGTTATACGCCGGCTCTACCTCCTGAGCCACAGCCACCCCACAGTTCTCTCAGACAGGGCTGTTCTCTCAGACAGGGCTGTTCTCTCAGACAGGGCTGTTCTCTCAGGGCTGTTCTCTCAGGGCTGTTCTCTCAGACAGGGCTGTTCTCTCAGGGCTGTTCTCTCAGACAGGGCTGTTCTCTCAGGGCTGTTCTCTCAGACAGGGCTGTTCTCTCTGGGCTGTTCTCTCAGACAGGGCTGTTCTCTCAGGGCTGTTCCCTCAGACAGGGCTGTTCTCTCTGGGCTGTTCTCTCAGACAGGGCTGTTCTCTCAGACAGGGCTGTTCTCTCAGACAGGGCTGTTCTCTCAGGGCTGTTCTCTCAGACAGGGCTGTTCTCTCAGGGCTGTTCCCTCAGACAGGGCTGTTCTCTCTGGGCTGTTCTCTCAGACAGGGCTGTTCTCTCAGACAGGGCTGTTCTCTCAGACAGGGCTGTTCTCTCAGACAGGGCTGTTCTCTCAGACAGGGCTGTTCTCTCTGGGCTGTTCTCTCAGACAGGGCTGTTCTCTCAGACAGGGCTGTTCCCTCAGGGCTGTTCTCTCAGGGCTGTTCTCTCAGACAGGGCTGTTTTTTTCAGGGCTGTTCCCTCAGGGCTGTTCTCTCAGACAGGGCTGTTCTCTCAGGGCTGTTCTCTCAAAAGTTGGTAATAGCTGATAAAGAAAAACTACAAATGTTTAACATCAGTTCAGGGATTTTTTTCTTCCTTTTTTCTTCCTGAGGTGATAGAGTGTCTTAATGGTAACAGAGAGGCTGCTTTACCAGTCTGGAGGCGCTGCACACCGGGAGGCTTCAAATGACCCCTTTAAATTGAGAGAAAACGCTACAATGCAACGCTTGTCGGATCATATTTTTTCCAGGTTGGTGAATAGAGTAGATTAGTTCTGATACCCCCGCCGCTCTGATACCCCCCCCCCCCCCCCGATACCCCCCCTTCTCTCATCCCCCCCCCCCCGCCTCCCCGGCAGTCTGGGACTGGGAGTGGAATTCCCCCTAAATCCGCCAGTCGTCTTATCACTCATGTTCTATGCATGAGCGGGCTGGAGGCTCTGTGGTTATCCCACAGCTAGACTCTCTCTAGGAGAAGGTGATTCTGTTAGGCTCTCAAGGTGTTTCTGAACAGGCGCTCTAAGCCAGTCATTTGGAGACTGAGTGAGAGGATTTAGGTGTTGGGCTGAGGGGGGGGGGGCGGCTGGGAGAGCTGAGGCACTGGTGGTGGAGGTAGAAGTCGGAGGATGGGCTCGTTGTAAAGCAGGGAATGGAATATGCCTACCAAATGGGTGGAGGTAGAAATCACATGTGTGTGTTCGATACCGTTCCTCATTCCATCCCATGCATTATGCAATGAGCCCGGCCTCAGATTTCTACCCCTGCCAGCCTCCCCCTGCTGTTATCAGACCCGAGACCCGGCCTCCATTGAGGGCAGCGTAACACTTCTAAAGGGCCTGTGTTCTGGGGGAAGCGCGGCGCTGGCCCGGGACCAGCCTATACACAACAACGTACGGTTCGGTCCGATCAGGCTTTTGTTGGCCGTAATCGGAGATTCCACTCTTGCTGTTAGAGGGAGAATTCCCTCGGTCCTCTCAGGGGGTAGAATTCTCAGGATTGTGGCGTTCCAGCAATCCTGATCCCTGATTTCATTCAGTTTGTCGAGGAATTACACCCCAAAGGTCCCATTGTCCGTGTGTGTAAGCCTCGGGCCTGGACGCTGGGCCGGCCCACGGAGAGAGCAGGACCACGGCCTGGTTTGTGTTCTATTGTCTGGAGAAGCCCCGGTGTTTCAGCCTCTGATGTATGGTCCAAACGTTCCTGTAATTTCATACACATAAGGCTTACAGTAACAGGAGACGCAGACGGGGTTTAGACAAGGTTGAGACGAGGTTTAGACATTGTTGAGACAAGGTTTAGACCAGGTTTAGACCAAGTTTAGATGAGGTTTAGACAAGGTTGAGACAAGGTTGAGACCAGGTTTAGACAAGGTTTAGACAAGGTTTAGACAAGGTTGAGACCAGGTTTAGACAAGGTTGAGACGAGGTTTAGACAAGGTTTACACAAGGTTTAGACAAGGTTGAGACCAGGTTTAGACAAGGTTTAGACGAGGTTGAGACAAGGTTTAGACGAGGTTTAGACAAGGTTGAGATAAGGTTTAGACAAGGTTGAGACAAGATTTAGACAAGGTTTAGACAAGGTTTAGACAAGGTTGAGACAAGGTTTAGACGAGGTTTAGACAAGGTTGAGATAAGGTTTAGACAAGGTTGAGACAAGGTTTACACAAGGTTTAGACGAGGTTTAGATAAGGTTGAGACAAGGTTTAGACAAGGTTTAGACAAGGTTTAGACGAGGTTTAGACGAGGTTGAGACAAAGTTTGGACAAGGTTTAGACCAAGTTTAGACCAGGTTTACACCAAGTTTAAATGAGGTTTAGACAAGGTTGAGACAAGGTTTAGGCGAGATTTAGACAAGGTTTAGACCAGGTTTACTCCAAGTTTTGATGAGGTTTAGACAAGGTTTAGACCAGGTTTAGATGAGGGTTAGACCAGGTTTAGACCAAGTTTCGATGAAGTTTAAACCAGGTTCATACAAGGTTGAGACAAGGTTTACTGACACTCCCAGTTTCAGACGTTAGCTTCCCAGAGGCAACGGAAAAATGAAAACTGTGAATTTAATTTGAATGACAATCTTAATAAAGTTGTGTGGGATTGTATTATATAACTGTGGACAGTTGTGAAGAGGAGGTTGAGTGGGTGGCTTGGCCGTGCCTGTGTGTTTCCTGACTGTGTGACTGGAAGCTTATGTTTAGGCATCTGCAGAGGTTTTTTTTATTCACGTTTTAATGTTTGCTGACGGCTAAATAGAAAAGGCGGTCTTGTACTTTGTGTTGGATGTGGATCAAGAACGCCACTTGACAAAATGTAATTGGTGCGCCGTGGGACTCAGCTCTGGACGGCTGCAGCGGAGAGCCTGGCTCCAGGACCAGCCAGATGAACAGAAGTCATTGTTTTCCAAACGAAGATCTGTACGTGTTTCCAGACCGTTAAAAAACTGCTCTCCGTGTCTTTGGGTTACCTTTATAAAAACATTGCTCTAGTTTATAATTTCAACATTTGTTATTCAGCTGATGGTGTAGCTGGTACAGCTACAGGAGGAGGGTCTGTTTCCATTGAGGAACACACTAGTCTGCTCCTCCTAATCTGGAACAAGATGGTCTCTACACATGCCTAAATCTACACCTCCTAAATCTACACTTGCTAAATCTTCTATCAATCCGTCTTCTCTTCCTATGTCTGCTGGTGTACTAACCTCCTCTCTCTGTCCTGGTCATCTCCTCCTCTCCTTGTTTCCATTGAGGAACACGTTAGTCTGCTCCTCATAATCTGGAACAAGATGGTCTCTACACTTCCTAAATCTACACACCCTAAATCTTCCATCAATCCCTCTTCTCTTCCTATGTCTGCTGGTGTACTAACCTCCTCTCTCGGTCCTGGTCATCTCCTCCTCTCCTTGTTTCCATTGAGGAACACGTTAGTCTGCTCCTCATAATCTGGAACAAGATGGTCTCTACACTTCCTAAATCTTCCATCAATCCCTCTTCTCTTCGTATGTCTGCTGGTGTACTAACGTCCTCTCTCTGTCCTGGTCGTCTCCTCCTCTCCTTGTTTCCATTGAGGAACACGTTAGTCTGCTCCTCATAATCTGGAACAAGATGGTCTCTACACTTACCTAAATCTACACTTCCTAAATCTTCTATCAATCCGTCTTCTCTTCGTATGTCTGCTGGTGTACTAACGTCCTCTCCTCCTCTCCTTGTTTCCATTGAGGAACACGTTAGTCTGCTCCTCATAATCTGGAACAAGATGGTCTCTACACTTACCTAAATCTACACTTCCTAAATCTTCTATCAATCCGTCTTCTCTTCCTATGTCTGCTGGTGTACTAACCTCCTCTCTCTGTCCTGGTCGTCTCCTCGTCTCCTAATCTCCTTGTGCCCTTGTCTCCTCGTCTCCTCCCCTAGTAGAGGGACAAGGTAAGAGTAACGTCCCTGTTTTGGTCCGGCAGTGAGCGGTCAGCAGGGCTGCCAGCAGGAGAACTGTAATTTGGTTCTCACGGCCTCCCAGGGGGCCTTCACCTCCCCCTGCTACCCGGTGGAGTACCCCAAGAGCCAGGCCTGCAAGTGGACGCTGCGGGCACCCGCAGGCTTCATCGTCCAGATCAGCTTCCTGGACTTTGAGCTGGAGGAGGCTCTGGGGTGCATCTACGACCGCGTCACCGTCAACACGGGAAACAACGACGTCAAGTTCTGCGGCCTGACGGCCGACGGGCTGACCCTGAACTCCACGGGGAACGTGCTGGAGCTCTCCTTCAACTCCGACTTCAGTGTCCAGAAGAAGGGCTTCAGTGTCAGCTACAGGCAAGGTAGAAGCAGGGCTTTTCTTTACCTTGTTTGGATTGGTTCATTCACTTATTGTTGTGTTGTTATAATTATGATTATGATTATGATTATGATTATGAAGATTATGATTATGATTGTTTTGATTATTATGATTAGGATTGTTACAGTGTTTCCTCTATGCATTTATTCGTGGCGGACCGCTTTATTAGTTATTACGATTATTTAATAATTTAATAACGATTATTAGTTATTATGACCGGAGAACAGAAAAAAAGCAGATTGAAGCTAGATTTAGGCCGCTTTCAGACCTACATTTCGTTACGATTTAGGGTGTAGTAAATTACAATACTGTATGTTGCAATTAACCTCGTCGTTTGTTTTCGCACTGCAATCGAGACTGAATCACTCTCAACATGCGCGCGGCGTGAGGCGACGCGCTTGCAAAACAGTTTTGTGATTGGTCTGAATTTCGCGGGATATTTGGATTTCAGGAAATCACTCTCCTCTCTCTCTCTTCGCCCGGCGCCCGTCCCTTCAATCCCGTATCCTAATCGAAAATGCAACATCATCAGTGACGACTGTGGGTTATTGCATATACTGCTGTTCTCTGGTTCATGTTCTTATACCAGTGCTCAGTATACGAGTATTTTAAATGAACATTCGTTATATAGTCTGATGTTCATGGTCAACTAAATCAGCCTATTTTGTGAAACAAGTAATGTTCCCGCTAATGGGTTAACCGAGCAGCCTCGCACCTAACGCTAGCTTCGAACTATGCATAGCAATATGCGCGGGGCAAAGATAATCTATTGCCTCTAAAATCATCACGAACAGAACGGCGGAGGTACGGGTAAGCAGGGCTCATATCGCTGTCATCAAAGGTAAGAGTTGGTTTTCTTTAACTCAGCTGATGCATTACCTTGCTGTCGGTTGTTTACCGAATGCTCCATCTGACTGCCACACAGTGATTCTACTTGTGTAAACAGTAACGTTAGCCGCTTTTGTGCGTGTACTCTCATGTAGGCCTACTTCGTATTGATGAGCTGATGATCTTTCATTGGGTGTGTGTGTGTGTGTGTGTGTGTGTGTGTGTGTGTGTGTATGTATGTATGTGACTGTCAGTCACAAGTTTATATTCTACGGATGTTGTTCAGTGCTGTATGCGCGTTCCCGGTTCCATGTGTACTCTTGTGTACTTTATATTCGATGAGCTGATTATCTCTCGTGTACTTCATATTCGATGAGCTGATGATCTTTCTGTGTGTGTGTGTGTGTCATGCGCGTTCCGCATGTTCCGCTGCAGCTGTAGGATATCTTGGTATTTGATCACCTTCTATATAAAATCACCTGCTCGGCTTTAATGACTTAACCGCTATTTAATGATTTTTTTTTGCCACCCTCTAGTTTTGGGTGAAATTACGTCTTTGTTTTGAGCGTGTTTAATGCACGTGCACGCGAAAAAACCACCCCACCACTAATGTGGAAAATCCTGGAGGAAACACTGTTGTTATGATGATGATGATGATTATTATTATTATTATTATTATTATAATTTTTATTATGCTCTTATTTATTTTTACATTTTTATCATTATTGGTTTTTATTGGACATTTGAGTCTTCAGATCTGCCCTAGGACAGACAGCTCAGTAAGCCTTCAAAGAGGCAGAGGATATTTTTTTAGGGAATTTCAACATTCTACATGATCAGCGACCCTCCTAACCCTCGCACTAACCAACGTGACCTCACCAACATGGCTTGAGACCACGCCTCCTCTCTGTCAGGCCACGCCTCCTCTCTGTCAGGCCACGCCTCCTCTCTGTCAGGCCACGCCTCTTCTGAGGCAGGCCACACCTCTTCTGAGTCAGGCCACACCTCTTCTGAGTCAGGCCACACCTTCTCTGAGTCAGGCCACGCCTCCTCTGATTCAGGCCACGCCTCCTCTGATTCAGGCCACACCTCTTCTGAGTCAGGCCACACCTTCTCTGAGTCAGGCCACGCCTCCTCTGATTCAGGCCACGCCTCCTCTGATTCAGGCCACACCTCTTCTGAGTCAGGCCACACCTCTTCTCCACCAGGCTCAGTCAGACCAACCTGTTCCTGAGTGTGTCTGACACGCTGCAGCTCAGCCAATCTCCTTCTCTACTGATCTCCTTCTTAGCTGATCTTCAGGGTGGGTTCTGGGTTCTGGGTTCTGAGCTGGGTCCTGGGCCCAGAAAACCATCCCAAAATGATATTAGTGGTCTCACTTGTCTCTCTCTAACCTGTCTCTCTCCCTCACCTGTCTCTCTCTCTCACCTGTCTCTCTCTCTCACCTGTCTCTCTCTCTAACCTGTCTCTCACTCACCTGTGTCTAGTTGCCGTCGCGCTGAGGAACCAGAAGGTGACTCTGACCGACGGCCAGGGGAAGGTGATGAAGGTGTCCGGCCAGGTCGCCGTGCCAACCCTGGACCAGCTGACGGCGTGCTTCGAGATCGCCCGCTCCGCCTCCACAACCACCACGGAGACGGTGTTCTCCTACCGGCCCGGCGCCTCAGCCAACACCGCGCCAGACCTGCGCTTCGGCCAGACGGCGGCTGGCATCATGGCCCTGGAGGTCCAGGAGCAGGAGTGTCTGCTTGACACCATCCTGACCGCCGCCGACCTCACCTCCGCCATGAAGCCCTTCTGCCTCACCTGGGCCTCGTCCACGGGCCGTGTGGGCCTCTACCACGGCGCCACCTACAGGTCCCGGACGTGTGCCGGCAGTGTGGGCGGCCAGGTGCCGGGGGGGGGGGCGGTTCAGGCTGGGGGGGGAGGACAGCTTCGACGGGACGGTGTACAACTTCCGGCTGTGGGACTACGCCATGACGCAGCAGCAGCTGGCCGCGCTGACCTGCGACGCCACCGGGAACGTCATCGACTGGGACAACAGCTTCTGGGTCATCCCCGCATCGCTGGCCCAGACGGACAGCACCCTCAGCTGTAGTCAGTACCACACAGATACACCTTGACCCTGATCCTGGCCCTGACCCCTGACCCTGACCCTGACCCTAACCCTAACTCTAACCCTGATCCTGATCCTGAACCTGGCCCTGGCCCTGGCCCTGACCCTGACCCTGACCCTGACCCCTGACCCTGACTCTAGCCCTGACCCTGACCCTGTCCCTGGCCCTGACTCTAGCGCTGACCCTGACTCTAACCCTAACCTTCACCCCGATCCTGTCCCTGGTCCAGACTCTAGCACTGACCATGACCATGACCATGACCCTGATCCTAACCCTGACCCTGACCTGTAGGATCCTGACCCAAACCCTGACCCTGACACTGACCCCAACCTTGACCCTAACCTCTCATATATATGCTGTTATATTGTTTTGTTTCTGATCATCCCACGTGTCTATGACTAGAGGGTCACCATGGTGACCAGTACAGTGGTGATACTGTACATTCCATTCATATTCACAATGCATTCTTTATTGTCAAGCAACAACGGTTGGTGTAGCTGTGTGTTCTAGAGCCAGTAGCATGAAATCAAATCAACTTTATTTGAAGTGCTTTTTCTTTACATGAAAACACTTTACATGAAAACACTTTACATTAAAACACTTTACATGAAAACACTTTACATTAAAACACATTTTACATGAAAACACTTTACATGAAAACTCTTTACATGAAAACATTAAAACACTTTATATGTAAACGGAGAACCCAGGTCCAGATCCTGCTTCCTGGTGTTCACCACAGACGTGAAGTCAGAATCCACCAATGGCATCACATCCAATCACTCTACATGAACCTGGAGCCTGGGGCTGTGTGTGTGTGTGTGTGTGTGTGTGTGTGTGTGTGTGTGTGTGTGTGTGTGTGTGAGAGAGAGAGAGTGTGTGTGGTTTGGACGGGGGAAACCAAGTGCAGAATCATGCATTTCTCCAACCCATTATAAGTCTCCCGGGAACACACACACACACACACACACACACACACACACACACACACACAGGAACCGTGGCTGGGGAGACTGTGTCTACTAGAGTGGTGAAACCCTACCCCAGCCAGCCTGAGAGAGGGGGGGGGGGGGGGGGGTTCTGCTCACAAAGACTTTTAACATCAAATACTACAAACACCAGCACTCAACCATGTTTCTCCCAGAGGAGAACGCTCTCTCTCTTCTCTCTCTCTCTCTCTCTCTCTCTTCTCTCTCTCCTTTCTCTCTTCTCTCTCTCTCTTCTCCGCTCTCTTCTCTCTCTCTTCTCTCTCTCCTCTCTCTCTTCTCTCTCTCTCTTCTCTCTCCTCTCTCCCCCCTTTCCTCTCACTCTCCTCCCTCCCTTCTCCCCCCCCTCCTCCCTCTCTCCTCTCTCTGTTCTCTCCCCCCTCCTCCCTCTCTCCTCCCTCTCCTCTCCCCCTTTTCCCCTCTCCTCCCTCTCTTCTCTCTCTCTGTGTGTGTTAGTGTTGGCAGGGCTGTTCAGGGTGTGTGTGTTCTGGAGCAGCTAAATGACTCCCCACGGTCGCTTCTCAGGTTGAGCTACACACACACACACACACACACACACACACACACACACACACACACACACACACACACATACACACACACACACCCTCCTCTCTCAGGTTGAGCCGCTGGGCTCATTGTGCTGCATGGAAAGGAATGAGGAATGGTATCAAACATGCATGCACACACACAAACATGTCAACCACACACACACACACACACACACACACATACACACACACACACACACACACACATACATGAACCACACACTCACACGCACATGTTTGTTCCCATTCCTCAGTCCGTTCCATGTGTTACCTTGAGGCCGTCCTCCAGTTCCTACCCCCTGGCCTTCCCTGGACCTCCGCCCGAGGTAGAGGCTGTTCAGAGCGGGGAGGGCCTCCGTCTCATCTCATCCCCTCAGGAAAACGTCTTCACGTTGCCAAGGCAACCAAACATTTAACACACAACACCCCACAACACAACACAGCACCAGTTGTTGAAATGCGTCTGGCCTCTGTACCCTAACCCTGGAGCTGTGAATGTCTCTGCGTGTGTGTGTGTGTCCCGTACATAAGCATGTTGTGTGTGTGTGTGTGTGTGTGTGTGTGTGTGTGTGTGCCGTTTCCCTTCAGATAACACAGTTAACACACGTCTCTCCCAGCTGGCGTGTGTGACCGGAGGATGAGGAACGCTTGGCTCTAACCGACAGGGTTTATATGCACATTAAAGACTTGGCTCTAACCTACAGGGCTCATATGCACATTAAAGAGGCTGTCTGCTGTCTACTAATGCACCGTCTTCTCTTCACAGTCTGTTACCCAAACTGTGTTCACTTAACAACAACTGCCCCATCTAGTGGTGAGTGTGCTGCTAACAACCTGATTGCTGTCTGTCT
>NC_137688.1:61973417-61975917 GCF_963989245.1 Nansenia antarctica | reverse complement strand
AGAAATGAGGGGTAGGGGTAGAAAAGGGAAATGGGATTGGACCTTAGTCTTGGTTCCTCATCCTCTCTTTACCTCTGTGTCACATGTGTAACCATGTCACATTCTCTCCCTCCCTGCTACCAGCATCATTAACTCCCCCCACCGCACCGTCCATTGCCAACACTAACACCATTGCTACTAATTCAGCAACCCACGGTAAGCACTCTCTCTCTCCTCCTCCTCTTCTTCCTCTTCCACCTCCTCTCTCTCCTCCTCTCATCATCTCTCTGTTATCATCTTTGTTATCATCTCTGTAATCATCTCTGTTATCAACCTCCTGTTATCATCCCTGTTATCATCTCTTTGTTATCACCTCTGTTATCACCTCTGTTATCATCTCTGTTATCATCTCTGTTATCACCTCTGTTATCATCTCTGTTATCACCTCTGTTATCATCTCTGTTATCATCTATCTGTTATCACCTCTGTTATCATCTCTGTTATCATCTCTGTTATCATCTGTTATCATCTCTGTTATCACCTCTGTTATCTATTATCACCTCTGTTATCATCTCTGTTATCACCTCTGTTATCATCTGTTATCACCTCTGTTAACATCTCTGTTATCATCTGTGACCACCTCTGTTATCATCTGTTATCACCTCTGTTATCATCTGTTATCACCTCTGTTATCTCTCTGTTATCATCTCTGTTATCACCTCTGTTATCATCTCTGTTATCATCTCTGTTATCTCTCTGTTATCACCTCTGTTATCACCTCTGTTATCACCTCTGTTATCACCTCTGTTATCATCTCTGTTATCACCTCTGTTATCACCTCTGTTATCATCTCTGTTATCACCTGTTATCATCTCTGTTATCACCTCTGTTATCATCTCTGTTATCATCTCTGTTATCGTATCTGTTATCATCTATCTGTTATCACCTCTGTTATCACCTCTGTTATCACCTCTGTTATCATCTCTGTTATCATCTCTGTTATCACCTCTGTTATCATCTCTGTTATCATCTCTGTTATCATCTCTCTGTTATCACCGATGTTATCATCTCTGTTATCACCTCTGTTATCATCTCTGTTATCATCTCTGTTATCATCTGTTATCACCTCTGTTATCATCTCTGTTATCATCTCTGTTATCATCTCTGTTATCATCTGTTATCACCTCTGTTATCATCTCTGTTATCATCTCTGTTATCACCTCTGTTATCATCTCTCTGTTATCACCTCTGTTATCACCTCTGTTATCACCTCTGTTATCATCTCTGTTATCATCTCTGTTATCATCTCTGTTATCATCTCTGTTATCATCTGTTATCATCTCTGTTATCATCTGTTATCACCTCTGTTATCATCTCTGTTATCATCTATCTGTTATCACCTCTGTTATCACCTCTGTTATCATCTCTGTTATCATCTCTGTTATCACCTCTGTTATCATCTCTCTGTTATCACCTCTGTTATCATCTCTGTTATCATCTCTGTTATCATCTGTTATCACCTCTGTTATCATCTCTGTTATCATCTCTGTTATCATCTGTTATCACCTCTGTTATCATCTCTGTTATCATCTATCTGTTATCACCTCTGTTATCATCTCTGTTATCATCTCTGTTATCATCTCTGTTATCATCTCTGTTATCACCTCTGTTATCATCTCTGTTATCATCTCTGTTATCACCTCTGTTATCATCTCTCTGTTATCACCTCTGTCATCATCTCTCTGTTATCACCTCTGTTATCACCTCTGTTATCGTCTCTGTTATCATCTCTGTTATCACCTCTGTTATTATATGTTATCATCTCTGTTATCACCTCTGTTATCATCTCTCTGTTATCATCTCTGTTATCACCTCTGTTATCACCTCTGTTATCATCTCTGTTATCATCTCTCAGTTATCATCTCTGTTATCAGTCATTCATACTGTCTCTGCCATCCTTGCCACCAGTTCTGTCCTCCACCGCCTTTCCTGCCACCACTAGCATGCCTCTAACCACCACCTCCACAACTGGTAAGACGCCATCTTGAGCTCTAGAGCCTGCCCTCGTTAAAGACTAGAACCTCTGTCTCCATTAACCCAGAGTGCTGTTTCATTACATTTCATTTTGATTTTTGTTTTAACTTGCTGACGTGTGCTGTGACTGCCAGCAGCTGCCACTACTGCTGCTGCTGCTGCTAGGACCTCTGCTGCTGCCACTAACGTCCCAACACTCACCAGCACCACCACTGGTAAGGTAGCTCTCTCCCTATAGGCTGATCACAGCCAGGTATCTCTCCCCCTATTGGCTGATCACAGTGAGGTAGCTCTCTCCCTATAGGCTGATCACAGCCAGGTATCTCTCCCCCTATTGGCTGATCACAGTGAGGTAGCTCTCTCCCTATAGGCTGATCACAGTGAGGTATCTCTCTCCCTATAGGCTGATCACAGCCAGGTATCTCTCCCCTTATTGGCTGATCACAGTGAGGTAGCTCTCTCCCTATTGGCTGATCACCGTGAGGTA
>NC_137688.1:61933417-61968417 GCF_963989245.1 Nansenia antarctica | reverse complement strand
ATTTAAAGCAACTTTATTGTTTTTTGTAACCTGCTTTGCCCCCCCCCTCCCCCCCCACGGCCACGCTGCAGAGAAGGAGAGATCGGTGTTTGTGTGGTCTCTCCTGCGCCTGTCCCCCTGGCCCCCCCCTCCCCCCAGCAGCACGGCCGCCCCCCCCCGGGCCCCCCGCCCCCGCGGCCCCCCCCGCCCCCCCAGCTCCAGGACCTCCCTGGGCATCATCTCCACGCCGCTCATCTGGCCCGTCAGGAGGAGGCCTGAGCCCTGGGGCACGGCCCCTCCCTTCCGCCTCCCCGTCTACCAGACCAAGCCCCGCCCCGCGCCCCCCCCCCTCCCGCCCCGGCGGCCCCCGCCCCCCCCCGGGACCATGACCACGCCCCCCGCTTCCCGGAGGAGGACCACGCACCGCGCCCCCCCCGTGGGCGAAGACGCAGAGGCGCTACCGGCCGCCGGGGGGGGGGCGGGGTCAGGGCTGGCGGGGGCGGGGCTCGGCAACCGTAAGAACAAGCCTATGCTGCCTCACAGGCTGGTGAGCAGCCAGGACAGGAACCGGACCACCTCAGAGGCGGGGGGGGTGGGGTCAGATGCCGGGGGGGCGGGGTCAGATGAGGGGGGGGCGGGGTCAGAGGCGGGGTCAGAGGCAGATTACCCCTCGGGGGCGGGGCCATTCCTGTACGAGCTGGACCTGGGGGATGAGGATGTCTTCAGCCTCTACGACCTAGACTTTGATTACTCACTAGACCTGGACACCCTGACCCCCCCCTCCCCCTCCTCCTCTCCCTCCCTCTCCTCCCTCTCACCCTCCCCCTCTCTCTCCTCCCCCTCCCCCTCTCTCTCCTCCGTCTCCTCCCCCTCTCTCTTCTCCCTCTCCTCTCCCTCCCTCTCCCCCCTCTCTCCCTCCCTCCCTTCCCCCTCCCCTTCTTCCACTGACCTTTCCCACACTGGCGTGAACACACTCTCACACACACTCTCAAACACACTCTCACACACACTCTCACACACACACTCAAACACACTTCCAAACACACTCTCACACACACACTCAAACACACTTCCAAACACACTCTCACACACACTCTCAAACACACTTCCAAACACACACTCAAACACACTCTCATACACACTCTCAAACACACACACACTAGAGATGAACTCTCCGTCACACACATTGACTGCGTTCTCACACACTCCGGTCCTGCCCGTGGGGTCATTACCAGTAGCACACACCTTCACACATACACACACACCCACACCCACACACATACCCACACACAGCTCCACACACACACTCACACCCACACACACCTCCACACACTCACTCACACCTACACCCGCACACACCCCCACACACACACTCACACCTACACCCGCACAGACCTCCACACACACACCAACACACACACTCACACTCTCACACACATCCACACACTCTGAAGCACTTCAGCAAAACCCTCCAGATGTGACCCCCATCTCTCTCTCCCTCCCCTCCTCCCCCACCCTCCCTCCCTCCCTCCCCTCCTCCCCCACCCTCCCTCCCTCCCTCCCCTCCTCCCCCACCATCCCTCCCTCCCTCCCCTCCTCCCCCACCATCCCTTCCTCCCTCCCCTCCTCTCCCACCCTCCCTCCCTCCCTCCCCACCATCCCCTCCTCCCTCCCCTCCTCCCCCCCCTCCTCCCCCACCCTCCCTCCCTTCCTCTCTCTCTCCCTCCTCTCCTCTCCAACCATCCCTCTCTCCCTCCCCATCTCCCCCACCATCCCTCCCTCCCTCCCCATCTCCCCCACCATCCCTCCCTCCATCCCTCCCTCCCTCCTCTCCTCCCCTAGCATCCCTCTCTCCCCCTCCCCCATCTCCCCCTCTCCCACCCCTAGTCCCAAGCCTGAACCAGTGAGTCATTCTGGCTACATGGGTCTCCCCCCCATAGCCTCCCCCCCCCTCCCCTCCACAGCCTCCCCTCCTCACCCCCTCCCCCTCACGGCTTTCCCTCCTCCCCCCCTCCCCTCCACAGACTCCCCTCCTCCCCCCCTCCCCTCCACAGCCTCCCCTCCTCCCCCCCTCCCCCTCACGTTCTCCCCTTCCCCCCCCTCCCTCCCACGGCCTCCTCTCCTCCCCCCCTCCCACCCACGAACTCCCCTCCTACCCCCCTCCTCCTCACGGCCTCCCCTCCTCCCACCCTCCCACTCACGACCTCCCCTCCTCCCCCCCTCCCCCCAGCGGTGGATCAAAGGGATTTATACATGGTGGTGAGCAGCAGCACCGTCAGCCCCCCCCCCTCACCGCCCCTCCTCTCTGATCCCCCCCTCAGCACTCTGACACTTGTCCTACAACAAACGCACCTCTCCTCCCTTCCCTCCCCCTCTCCCTCCTCCTCTACCTCCTCCTCTCCCTCCTCCCCTCCCTCCCCCTCTCCCTCCCCCTCCCCCTCCTCCTCTCCCTCCTCCCCTCCCTCTTCCTCCCCCTCCTCCTCTCCCTCCTCCCTTCCCTCCTCCCCTCCCTCCTCCCCCTCACCCTCTCCCTCCTCCCCCTCCTCCCCTCCCTCCTCCTCCCCCTCTCCCTCCTCCCCTCTCTCCCTCCACCACGAGGTCAGCCCTGACACAGGACCGATGACAGAGGCTGTGGAGGCTGTAGAGGCTGAAGAGAGGCTGGAGAGTGTGGAAAGTGTAGAGGCTGTCCCCCCTCTGCTGGTCCTGCAAGAGGAAGAGGAGGAGGAGGAGGAAGAAGAGCACACACACCCTGTTACCCATGATCCTCAGCGGCATGCTGCGACACACACACACACTCCTCTGTCTGAGCTGTCCCCTCCCCCCTCCCTCCCCCCAACCCCCCTCCCCTCCCTGCCTGGCGCCCTGCCTCCCACTCAGCCGGCGGCTGCATTCCAACACTCCTCCTCCGCGCCTGCAGCCGACCAATCAGGGGAGCCGACACCAATCACACGAGGCGTCGCCAACAGACGGCCTTCTGGAACCTGGAGCGACCTCTCCCCCCCGTGGGGGCCGGGGCTGACACACGCCGCCTCACAATTGGCCAGCGCACAGACTCCGCCTCCACTGCAGACCCGCCTCCCGCCTCCGATGTCCAACCTGCTGCCCTGAATACCCCTGCCCTCCCCCCCTCTCCTGCCCACACCTCAGACCCCATCCCCAGCCCCAGCCTTAACCCCAGCCCTAACCCTAACCCCAGCCTCAACCCCAGCCCTAACCCCAGTCCCAGCCCCAGCCTCAACCCCAGCCCTAACCCCAGCCCCAACCCCAGCCTCAACCCCAGTCCCAGCCCCAGCTCCAGCACCAAGGTGACAGTCCCCCCCGCCTCCAGCAGAGACACAGAGACACGTCCCACTATGTCTCTAGATGCCCTCGACGTCCAGTCGTTTGTCCCCACAGAGACCTTCCCCTCCTCCCTTCCTACCAGTCCCCACAGAGAGCTCATCGCCAGCCCTGGCACCCCGATGCCCCCCCAAACCAGCCCTGGCACCCAGATGCCCCCCCAAACCAGCCCTGGCACCCAGATGCCCCCCCATACCAGCCCTGGCACCCAGATGCCCCCCCAAACCAGCCCTGGCACCCCGATGCCCCCCCATACCAGCCCTGGGACCGTAGTGGGCATGCCATGCCAATGTAAAGCTCGCTTTCATATTTCATGTCTGTGTGGACTATCAACCGGGAACAGTATGTTTTGCAATAACAACGTAGATTGTAGAAAAAACAACAAAAAAACAACAACATTATAAATTAGACTCTCTTCTTCTACTTCTTCTTCGTTGGTGAATCTGGGCTTTGAATGCTGGTTGTAGCTGTCTGGAACCGACCTGGGATGGGTCCTGTAGTAGTGGTCAATCAGGTGGAAATAGATGGGACTTCCTAATTCAGGGGGGTCTGTGATTGGCTGGTTGTGATGATTGTGGGGGGTCGGGGCGTAGAGTATTAACATGGAGTGTTAGTCAACCAATCACGGAGCTCTAGGCTAGATCGGGCGCTGCTCGCGGCGGCGGGATTGCCGTCACTCCGGGGAACCTCCCTCTCTCTCTCCCTCTCTCTCTCTCTCTCCCTCTCCCCCTCCCTCCCCCTCTCTCTCCCTCTCTCCTCCCTCTCTCTCTCCCTCTCTCCCTCTCCCTCTGTCTCTCTCCCTCTCTCTCTCCCTCCCTCTCCCTCTCCCTCTCTCTCCCTCTCCCTCCCTCTCTCCCTCTCTCTCTCTCTCACCCTCTCTCTCTCCCTCTGTCTCCCTCACCCTCTCTCTCTCCCTCTCTCCCTCTCTCCCTCCCTCTCTCTCCCTTTCTCCCTCCCTCTCTCTCCCTCTCTCTCTCTTGTGATTTACGTTACGATTTTTACATTCAATCCGTCCTGCTTCTTCGGAGACTCCAACGCTGTTTATCACTTCAGAGCAAAAACCAACCCGGCGGCCAGCTGCTCCACTAGCCGAGCAGGAAGAGAGACGCTAACCCCTCTGGTGAACACCAGGTTGAGGGAGAGGTTTGCTGCTTCAAAAACACTGCAGGACTTTTGTCGAAACTTCCTGATGAAAGTGTGGCGCTGGAGTCTCCACAGAGCGGCGACTGACGTGGTGTAGAGACAGACGCCTCGTGGTCTCCTAGGGACCTGACTAACACTAGAGGGTGTAGGCTGCCCCCTGGTGGCAGCTGTGGTGCATAGCAGGAGAAAAATGTGAAAAAACACTGTAGTGATGATGTACCTCACGAATACTGTCACTCAGGAAACAACCAGTCACCTGGTCCCTGAGGGGGGACCTCACCCCCCGCTCCCCCCCCCCACCTGCCCGCCCCCCCAGCACTCCTCTGGGGCCCAGTCATGGTAAGAGGATAAGATTACTCATCCATTTTGGTCTCTCTTCCTAGTCCAAAACAACCCGAGAAACAACAACAACAGTTGTTCTATTTGATCTGTGGGGCGCCAGCCACTCAACAAGCATTTGCAGTATGAAATTGGATCATCCCATAAGTCAGTTACCCCCCAACCCCCGACCCCTGCCCTCCTGCTATGCAGCACAGAGAAGAGAAATGTCCCATTGAAGTGTAGAACGCCGTCCGTGTCAAATATACATGTCGGGTTTGTTTTTCCCTCCGTTTCCGTCTCAGAGGGACAGTTCTACAAGATCTCCCTGGTCGTCAGCGACAACGAGCGCCTCGTCGCCGAGGCCGACGTGGAGGGAACCGTTGCATCGTGGGTAAGTCTGTTGCCGACGGCATCATAGATCCCAGCCTGGTTCAGTGTTGATAGAGTAATAACATGAATGAACATACCCCCTAACCCCCGACAACACCTCAGGATGAATTGATCGTTTTTTTATTGATCGTCTGATTCTTTCCTTTTTTGTTTGTGCAGCTGAATCAGACATTCCAGAACTGGACGCACGCAGTTTATGTTGATTATGTCAGGTGAGCAGACCGATATTTACTTCATATTAACACTACAACAGCTGTGCCTATTTTACCTACTAGTAGAGCCGCCTTGGGTGTCAAATAGACCCCCTTTTTCGAATGTAAATCTGCTATTTACACACAGGGACTTTTTTTTGCCTGCCTCCTACACAGAAAAACTGCAAAACAGCTTTATACTATCTTATCCTGAAGTGATTTTGAAGATGGAAGGATACTGGGTGGTAGAACGCACATATCTAGGAAAAGTCATGAAAGCAGGGTCCTGAAATTTGATCAAGTGCAAAGATAGATTTTTTTTTTTACTCACAGGGGTCACCCCTCACGGCTCTTCTAGTGTTAATAAAGCAATGGTGACCCATTGTTGTTAATCATGTGGTTCAATGTGGATCAATGTCATAATGTTCAAGTCCGTACTGGGAACGGGTCTTCCTTGGTAAATGGTAAATGGACTGCACTTATATAGAGCTTTTTTTGATGCTCCAATGCTGCTCCAAAGCGATTTACAACGGCCTCTCATTCACCCATTCACACACACATTCACACATCAATGGCGGCAAGCTGCCATGCAAGGCGCTGGCCTGCTCACTGGGAGCAATTTTGGGGTTCAATGTCTTGCCCAAGGATACTTCGACATGTGGCCAGCCGGGGCTCGAACCGCTGATCTGCCAACCTTGTGATCATTAGACGGCGACTCTACCTCCTGCGCTACAGCCGTCCCTTAGGGCGTGTTGGTATCTGCTCCTCGTTGCCCTCTGCCGGTGATGTTACGATGATCTCTGGCCGAGCTGACTGCTCCACGTCCCCACCTGCTGGTGGTAGAGTGTAACTGCTCCACGTCGCCACCTGCTGGTGGTAGAGTGTAACTGCTCCACGTCCCCACCTGCTGGTGGTAGAGTGACGATGAATTCTGGTGAAGGATTCTGCTGCTCTGTGCCTCTCTCTGGTGGCTGTGAGGATAGTTGCTCCTCCTCCTCCTCTGATGGTATTAGTACAGTGGATATCCGTATCCTGGGTGGCCCAGGGCCCCATCTCCTTAGATGGTGCTTTCCCTGGTTTCTCTGCTGATGGTTTGGTGGTGGCTGAGGTCTCAGCCAATGGTCTGGTTGGTGTCTTAGCCAGTTCTTTATTAATGCCCATGGTCTCCATCAACCGGTAGACAGGTCTGGCCTAATTATTTCTAACGATGGACCTAGCGCTAAGCCACGCCCCGAAATATAAATTGTCCAATCATATCAAAGTCTCTACAGGCAGTAGTGTAGTGAGGGAGAGGGAGAGAGAGAGGGAGAGGGAGAGAGAGGGAGAGAGAGAGAGGGAGAGGGAGAGGGAGGGAGGGAGAGAGACAGAGAGAGAGGGAGAGGGAGAGGGAGAGAGAGGGGGAGGGAGGGTGAGAGAGAGAGGGAGAGAGAGGGAGGTTCCCCGGAGTGACGGCAATCCCGCCGCCGCAAAACTCAACTCGCTAATATCTGATGGTGGAAAGCTTCTAGACGAAATATTCTTGTAATCTTTAAAAAAAAAAAACATGTCCATTGGTCAGATTGAGGGAGGTCCATATTTGTCACACTATTCAGTACCTATTCTGACTCTTGTTGTTGTTGTTGTTGTTGTTGTTGTTGTTGTTCTGCAGTGTCCAGCCTGGCGATTCTCTAGACAGAAGCAGCAACGGCAGGTAAGAAGTTCCTCTTTCTCCACAGTCAGGTTCTACCTCCTCCTCTCCGCCTCCTCACCTCTTCCTCCTCCTCCTCCCCCCTCCTCCTCCAGGTACTCCTGCCGTGCCCTGCTGGTCTACAGACCCACCCCCCCCACTGCCAACGTGACTCTGGGGGAGGCCGAGGTGTCGGCGAGGCTGCTGGGGGGGGGGCCCTCCATCGGGGGGGGGCTGGAGCTCCTCCACGCCTCAGCCCAGTCTGTCGGTACGAACACCACCTCCTCCTCCTCCTCCTCCTCCCACCACCACCTCCTCCTCCTCCTTCAGAGAGAGAGAGAGAGAGAGGGGGGGGGGGGAGAGAGAGGAGAGAGAGAGAAAGAGAAAGGAAGAGAGAGAGAGAGGGGGGGAGAGGGAGAAAGAGAGAGAGAGATACAGACACAGAGAGAGGGAGAGAGAGGGGGGAGAGAAGGAGAGAGAGGAGAGAGAGAGAAAGGGAAGGGGAGAGAGAGAGAGAGGGGGCGAGAGAGGGTGGGAGAGTGAGAGAGGGGGGAAGAGAGAGAGAGAGGCAGAAAGAGAGAGACAGACAGACAGACAGAGACAATGAGAATGAAAGAGAGAGAGAGAGAGATTATTATATTTCGGGGTTCTACTGTTAGAGATCACAATAACATTGCATTTTATGTGTGTGTTTGTGCGTGTGCGTGTGTGTGTGTGTGTGTGTGTGTGTTTGTATTTGTGTCCCTGTATGTGCGTGTGTGTGTGTGTGTGTGTGTGTGTGTGTGTGTAGAGAACTGCCAGCAGGACTCCTCCCTCCACTACGTGTGGCCAGAGAGCCGTCCCTCCGTCACCCAGCAGCTGCCCTGCTTCCCCAACAAGGACCAGCACGCTGCCCGCTCCTGGTACACACACACACACACACACACACTCACACACACACACACACACACACACACTCAGAGACACACACACGCACACACAGAGACACACACACACACACACACACACACACACAAAGAGACATACACACACAGAGACACACGCACGCACACACACACACACACACACACACACACACACACACACACACACACACACACACACTCATAACAGGTATCTAGTATTGAAACAGCCATAACAGTTATCCAGTATTGAAACAGTCATAACAGTTATCCAGTATTGAAACAGTCATAACAGGTATCCAGTATTGTGACAGGTTTTCATATCTTAAATGAAAATCACATTTTAAATGTTTGACTTTTCTCTCACCGCACAAAGTCTGATGTAATAACGCCTGTGTCTGTGTCTGTGTCTGTGTCTGTGTCTGTGTCTATGTGTGTCTGTGTGTGTCTGTGTGTGTCTGTGTGTGTCCGTGTCCGTGTCCGTGTGTGTGTGTGTGTGTGTGTTGCAGCATGATCAGCCCTCTGAACTACACGGCATTCTGGGACACCCCAGACCTGAGGAACTGCACTGACATCGACGCCATCCTAGTGTCTGCAGGTGACCTTTTCTCTGTAACATACACACACACACACACACACACACACACACACAGATGTTGACCTCTGACCTGTGGCCCCTCAGAGAATGCGGCGGAGGTGGCGGTGCAGTTGGCTGACATCACCAACAACCAGCTGTCCAATGACGAGGTCTCCAAGGTGGTTACCAAGGTGCAGGAGCTGGTTACCGTGGCGAAGATCAACACCACCCTGGCCTCCACGGTCGTCACCATCATCTCCAACGTCATGACGACCAGCTCAGAGACCGCCCTGACCATGGCCTCAGAGAGGTACACACACACACACACACACACACACACACACACACACACACCTCTTCTGGACCCTCAGGGCCAAAACTAAGTGGCTAACCAGCAGCTACTTCCACAAGTACACCCCACACATACGGACTAGCTAAGCTTAAGCTCACAGCCACTTTACTACTAAACTATCTATCTATTTACTACCGTACTGGTAATAATATCCTGTCTTATTTGTCACTTATGTCCTGTACTGTTGTCACTGGTCTTTGTGCTGCAATGTCAGGAACCGAAGCCTAAGAATGTTACTCTCTTACACTCGTGTGATGAGACGTCACAATAAACCCCTCCCCCACCCTCCCTCCCCCCTCTCTCCCTCCCTCCCTCCCTCCCTCCCTCCCCCCTCCCCCCCCCCCCCCCCCCCTCCCTCCCTCCCTCCCTCCCTCCCCCCCCTCCCTCCCCCCCCTCCCCCTCCCTCCCTCCCCAGGACTCTGAGGACAGTAGATGAGTTGATCCAGAAGATAGAGTTCGAGGGCGCGTCGGTGAGCATCACGTCCAGACACCTGGCCCTGGGCATCTCAGCGCTGGACCACAGCGACTTCAACGGCACCTCCTTCACCGCCTTCATCCCCCCCAACACCACTGACCTGCAGGTACCCCCGTCTGTCTGTCTGCCTGTCTGTCTGTCTGTCTGTCTGTCTCCTTTACCGCCTTCATCCCCCCCAACACCACCGACCTGCAGGTCTGTCTGTCTGCCTGTCTGTCTGTCTGTCTGTCTCCTTCACCGCCTTCATCCCCCCAACACCACCAACCTGCAGGTACCCCTGTCTGTCTGTCTGCCTGTCTGTCTGTCTGTCTGTCTCCTTCACCGCCTTCATCCCCCCCAACACCACCCACCTGCAGGTACCCCTGTCTGTCTGTCTGCCTGTCTGCCTGTCTGTCTGTCTGTCTGTCTGTCTGTCTCCTTCACCGCCTTCATCCCCCCCAACACCACCGACCTGCAGGTACCCCTGTCTGTCTGTCTGCCTGTCTGCCTGTCTGTCTGTCTGTCTGTCTGCCTGTCTGTCTAGCTATTTATCTATCTATCTATCTGTTTGTCTGTGAGTTGGGTCTGTTCAGACTGACTACATTGATTCAAGATTCAAGATTCAAGATAGCTTTATTGTCTGTCACACAGTGACACAGTCACAAGTGCAGCTCAAGAATACATTCCCACATTAAAAACACACACACATAGGTCATATACATTAATACATACAATAAAAACAGACAGACAAAGCAGTGTTTATAAAATGTAGTGCCTATTTAAAAAGTCCAGTAATTTAAAAATAATAATAAAAAAAAACAGTGTTATGGTTTAAGAAGCTAAAATGTCGTGGTTTAAAAAACAATGTGGTTCCTATTTTAAAATGTTCAAGGCGGTGGTTGCAGATGGGATGAATGATTTTTTTGTATGTGTTTTTCCGGGCCAGTGGAATTCTGTAACGGCGGCCTGATTGGTGGAGGGGGTGAGAGGGGTCCTGTGTGATTTGTGTGGCTTTCCTAACCCCCTGCCTCCCCCCCACCCCCCCCCCCCCCCACCTGCAGATTGACTTTGAGTCAGAGCAGCTGAACCACCTGGCACAGGTGACCCTGCCCCCCACGTTGCTAAGCAACCTGACGCTGACAGACATGGAAACCATCTCCAGAATCAACTTCATGTTCTTCAGCAAGACTGGACTCTTCCAGGTACACCTCTGAATATCTGTCTGTCTGTCTGCCTGTCTGCCTGCCTGTCTGTCTGTCTGCCTGCCTGTCTGTCTGTCTGTCTGTCTGTCTGTCTGTCTGTCTGCCTGTCTGTTTGTCTGCCTGTCTGTCTGTCTGTCTGTATGTCTGTCTGCCTGTCTGCCTGCCTGCCTGCCTGTCTGTCTGTCTGCCTATCTGTCTGTCTGCCTGCCTATCTGTCTGTCTGCCTATCTGTCTGTATGCCTATCTGTCTGTCTGTCTGTCTGCCTAGCCTGTCTGCCTGTCTGCCTGTCTGCCTGTCTGTCTGTCTGGCTGTCTGGTGTAAGGTGATCAACTTCTCCAGAATTGATTTAATTGAGTCGTCACTTACAAGCGAGTCCGTTTATTCTCAACGAGACGTCCTTGATATAACTTCTAAGATAAAATGATCCAATCAAATATTCGGCACCACTACTGAACTGTTCTTTAAGAGAATATTTATTCGAGCACATCTGCAAACAATAATATCAGCATACAATAGCATTTCATTCCATGGAAAGGGGTCTTTATCTAGCTTCACCTCCACAGGCCAGGATTAGCTGGTTAGCTGCAGAAGCTTCACCAGAGAAGAGCCCCGTTTCGCCTTGGTGCATATTCTTTATACATTTTCCTTAACATTTAGGGATGGGCTGTCCTTCTATCTGGTAGGTTTTATGGTAAGCGTCTGTTCTTTTTTTTTTGAAATTTTCTTTTTATTGTCAATGGTCATTGGTTACAACAATCGTCATTACATTCAACATATCACAATCAACTCAGTTCCTATGACCAAAGTCTTTTTTTCTTTTTTATATTAAGTAAAGTAAAGACAAGACAAAACAAAACAAAAACAAACAAAGAAAAAAGAAAAACAATAGCGAGTGAACTTTGGGAGCTTTCATCTTACATATGATAGATTAGAATAGAAAATGATTCAAGAAAATAAACACAATTACATCACCCTCTCATGTTCTTTTAACAATTTAACAGAAATCTGACCTTACAGGTTTAACATATCCAGTCCATTTCGTCCAGATCCGATAGAATTTTTCTACCTGAATTCTAAGGGAGTATGACATCTTTTCCATTACATATATATCATGAATTATATCTATCCATTCATCCACTGTGGGTACGTCTGGCTTTAACCATTTTCTTGTGATAGCCTTTTTACTTGCTACCAGAAGTATCAATATCAATTTTCTGTCGTTATTGTCCCAATTTTCGAATGAGATGTTTCCCAGGTATAAGGTGTCACATTTGAAGGGGATGTTAATTTCAAAAATAGCTTCCAGATTATTGTGTATCTCCCGCCAAAATGGGACTAGATTTGGGCATTCCCAGAATACATGGTAGTGATTGGCTTCATTCAGTCCACAGGATCTCCAACACGCTACACCCGTCCCCTGATGTCGTTTTTGTAGGGGGGTGATAAAAAACCTTGTAAGGTTTTTCCAACTAAATTCTCGCCACGTATTTGAGCATGTCGTTTCCCATTGTAGTTTACATAATCTGTCCCAATCCTCCCCAGAAATAGTAAAATTACCCTCTTTCTCCCATTTCTCTTTAATATATATTGTATTGACTGTTTTGAGATTGATCTGGCGGAAGCCATTGTATAGTCTAGATACCACCTTGTTGCATATCAATGATTTGCTTGCTGATGTAAATACTTCCATAATTCCTGTTACCCCCTCTTCTGATACTCCCCCTAAATTCTGATTGAAATGGTGTCGGACCTGGAGATACCTATAGAAATCATTTTGTTCCAAACCATGTTTTCTCTGTAGCGATTCAAAGCTATGGAATGCCCCCTTGTGGACAAAAGTTAAATAGTTCGAAAGGCCTTTTCCAACCCAGACTTTAAATCTAGCATCTGTTTTGTTTGGAGGGAAGTCTGTGTCATATGCACACCATCTTAGCATTTTAAGTGAGTCCTTTATACCACACAGTTTCACTGTCTCCTGCCAAATCTTCAAAGCCACGTTAATCCAGGGATTATTTTTATTTGTCATGTTGTTTATTAATTCACTATCTGCAACTATCGCTGCTATTTGAACCCCTTCTGTCATTGCACTCTCAATTTCCTTCCATCTTGCAGAGTATGATGGAGTACACCAACACACTACAGGCCTTAATTGAGCTGCGCAATAGTATTCTCGTAAGCAAGGAAGGCCAAATCCCCCGTTTTCTTTTCTTAACTGTAGAGTTTTGTATCTGATTCTGGGTGTTTTCCCTTGCCATAAATATCTAGATATTAATTTGTCCCATTCTATAAATTGCTTAGCAGGTATCTCCACTGGAAGAGTCTGGAATAAATACAGTAACCTTGGTAGGATGTTCATCTTAACAGACTCCACCCTAGAGCTCAAACTCAAGAAGGGAATGAGACTCCACCGTAGTACATCTGATTTTAGTTTTACATTCAAAGGGCCATAATTAAGATCAGATAATTTTGAGACATCTTTTGGCAGGTTAACACCTAGGTATTTTATTGAATCTGCATCCCATTTCAGGTTATATTTCCCTCTAATATCGTTGGGTGGGTCATAGTTAAGTGTTAGTACCTGGGTCTTCTGAATATTTAGTTTGTAACCTGAAAGTGTCCCATATTCCTCTAATAAACCCATCAATTTTGGGATTGTCTGTGTGGGCTGTGTTAGATATACCAGGACGTCATCCGCAAAAAGACCAAGTTTATGCTCACCAGCTGCCATGTCTATTCCCTTAATTTCAACATTTTGTCTTATCCATTGGCTCAAAGGCTCAATAAAAAGGCTGAATAGGAGTGGGGAGGCGGGACATCCCTGCCTGGTTCCACGTTCCAGAGTGAAGGATCCCGATAGGGCACCATTAATTTTGATCCTTGCGGATGGGCTATCATATAATGCTTGGAAAGTTGCAATAATAGACTCATGAAAGCCGAATCTCGATAGTACCTTGTATAAAAAGGTCCAACTAACTGAATCGAAAGCTTTCTCAGCGTCCAAACTTACAAGAGCTGCCTCTATTCCGTGTTGTGTGATATGTCTGATAATGTGCAATGACCTTCTAATGTTGTCTTGTGTTTGCCTTTGTCTAATGAATCCTGTCTGATCTAAATGAATGAGTTTAGGTAGAATCCTATCTATTCTTCTGGATAGTATTGATGTAAACAGTCGATAATCGAGCTGGAGAACACTGATAGGGCGATAGCTATTACAATCTAGTTTGTCTTTCCCTTCCTTCGGTATGACTGAAATTATTGCTTCCCTCCACGAGGGTGGAATTTCCCTTTTCTGTAGTACCCAATTAAATGCCTTCAGTAATGTTGGAGCTAATTGTTCTCTAAATGATCTGTACCATTCAGCAGTGAAACCATCTGAACCCGGGGATTTGTTTGCCTTCAATCTCGAAATTGCTGATTGTAATTCCTCTATTGTTATTTCGGCTACCAAGTCTTTATTTTGTTCATTAGTGACAGAGGGTAAATCAAGAGAGGCTAGGAATGACTCAATCTGTAGGTTGTTGTCCACTTGTGGTTGGGAATATAGTGTTTTATAGAACTTTTCGAAACTCTGTTGAATTTTGTCTAGCTTACATTCTATCGCTCCGGATTCGGGGTTCCTTATTTTATAGATTGCATTATCTGCTTGTTGTTTTCTTAGTCTATATGATAAGAGTTTCAATGATTTCCCACCTACTTCATAGTATCTTTGTTTTGTAAATAATAGTTTTTTTTGTATGTCCTGATTGCCTATTTCATTTATCTCGTTCCTTATGTCTTTCATTTCTTGTTTTACCCTGTTATCCAAATTGTTACTGTGTTGTCTTTGTAGATGTTTTAATTTAATTTCCAGGTCATGCAGTCTTTGTCCTCTAAGTTTTTTTATAAGTGAAGTAGTGGCGATGATGTTACCCCTCATTACTGCTTTAAGTGCATCCCAGAGCATATTCGGAGCCACTTCCCCGTTATCGTTTATTTCAAGATATGTTCTAATTTCAGTCTTCATGGCCTCCCTTGTCTCTGGGTTATTCAGGATACTTGAATTCAGCCTCCATATTGTAGACCTTGGCTTTCTATTGAGACACACAGACATGTAAATAGGGCTATGATCAGAGAGGGCAATCGGTCCTATGTCACATTGACTTATTCTATGTAGGTCTCTATTGTAAATAAAAAAATAATCTATCCTTGAGTATACGGCATGGGGGGAGGAGTAGTGGGTGTAGTCCCGGCTGGATGGATACAATTCTCTCCAAACATCTATGATTCCCATTTCCTTCATTAATGCTTTTATCTTCCTACTTATAGGTTTTGACTCTGGATTACCGCTAGATGCATCCAATCTTGGGTTTAAACGAACATTAAAGTCCCCCCCACAGATTAAGATTCCCTGAGATTTTGTGGCCATTAAATCAAATATCTGTCTATAAAACGTCCAGTCACTACCAGGAGGAGCATATACATTCAGTAAACTCACTAGGGTTCCCTCTATTTTCCCTATTATCATTATAAACCTACCATCTTTATCTTTAAACTCTGATATGTGTTCATAGGTCACTGTATTTGATAACAGTATGGCCACACCCCTCCTATGACCTGGTTCGTATGAGGATGAATATACATATTTAAAACCCAGTTTATTCAATTTGGCATGCTCTGTATTGGTAAGGTGGGATTCCTGTAGGTATGCTATTTGTATTCTATCTTTCTTTAATTTTGTTAGGATCTTCCTTCTTTTTATCGGGTTAAGTAAACCATTAACGTTAAAAGAAACTATTCTTATATCTTGCATTTAGGTTATAACATGTGATATTTCCATCATGTACATGAAAAGCTTCCCAGTCGCTACAGTAAACAGTTGTAAACAAACATTAATAATAACATTACAAAAACAAGTAAAAGAAAAAAGTACTTGAGTTACTTCCAAGGTAGGGGTCACTACTACAACCCTCCACGAGCCTAAAACAATAGGCTCCAAGGGAAAACCCCTCTCCCGTAGACAGAGAGGGCCCTTGGAGAAGGTTCCATCGTTCGTTCCTTTCCCAATTCTTATTTGTATTTTAATTATTCAACTAGGTAACTCACGTTTTTTTTTTTATACTAACCAGCAAACAGTTTCAATAGTATGAGCTGAACTCACCCACCCAAAGTGTCCGTTTAATTCTGAGTAGATTAGTAGGGCAGTCGTTGCTTATAACTAATCATTTCACTCAGCTTTTACCGGACTACCCGTCTGTGGGTGGGGGGTCTCTTCTGTAGCGTTGCAATTTCTCTTTGTAGCCTGCGTCTCCTCTGCCACGTCTCCCGGTCCGCCTGCCGCCTGTCTGCCATGTCAGCTGCCTCAATTGCTCCATCAGCGTCTCCGGGGCTCCGATGGGCTTGATGGGGAGACCTCTGTTAGCCATGTCCTGCGTCGCCTCTTCCACGGTCTCGTAGATCTTGATCCCCTCGTCATATTTCACCTTTAACCGGGCTGGGAACATCGTTTGGAAGTAGATGTCTTTATCCTTCAGGATCCTCCGGGCCTCTGCATATTCTTTTCGCTTTTGGAGAATGCGTGGAGCATAATCGTTGTCCAGATTGACTCGCGTCCCCTGCCAGGTGAATCCCTTCTTTTGCCATGCCGCGCGGAGCGTCGTTTCTTTGGTTCTGAAGCTGAGGAACTTTACCAGGATGGATCTTGGCTTTGCCTCTGCTGGTGGCTGCGGACCGAGGGCACGGTGGGCTCTCTCAATTTGTAGACTTGTTGTGTTGGGTATGGCGAGGTTTTCTAGGAGTAGTTTTTCCACGAATGTGATCATCGACGAGGAGTCCTTTTCTGCCCCCTCCGGAATACCGTAGATTCGGATATTATCTCGTCTGGAGCGGCCCTCTAGGTCGGTTAGCTTCTCTTCTGTCCTGGCCTGTAGCTTTAGCATTTCTGTCAGGATATCTTCCGTGTTCTGAATTCTCTCCTCGGCATTCACAATTCGCCCTTCTGCCTCCTCCAGTCTAACGTTTGCACTCCTTATTTCTTCTTTTATATCCTCGAGTTGGGTCTTATTGTCCCGTCGGAAATCTCTCAGTTCTCTCAGAATCAGACCCAAGTCTACTGTGTTTTCCGGGAGCATTGAATCGCCATCGTGTTCATCATTGCTAGCATTGGGAGAGTTGCTACGACTTTTTTCGATTGGAAACTGTTGCTGCAGTTGCTTCTTGTCCATTTTCCTAGTGTTCATCTCTGCCCTCTTTCACTATTTATTTGGTATGAAATTTAGTATGAAATTCTAAGTTTGAGGGACTTTAAGAACGTAATTGAACGGGAGAGCCTTCTTTATGCTGCCATCTTGTCCGTGTCTCAACCGGAAGCCGGTAAGCGTCTGTTCTATATCGGTATGTGGCTTCTTTCAGTGTCCGTGCGAGTGTGCTGTGTGTTATCTTCTTCTTCTGACCCCCCAGTCGTTTGTCATGGTGGGATTGTTTGGACATTCTGTCTGCAACGGTACTTGCACAGCCTAGCACGACCTTAGACACACACACATTGTAATGTTTTTTTAAGGAAATTGGCCAGTTATTTAATCTTCAAACACATTCCTTCCATGACCAGGTCTATATGGTCCGATGTCCTTATCAGGATCGCTTGTGTAAACATCACTGTTGCCAGGCCCCCACAGATTCCCATGGCTTGGGATTCGATTAACAAGTTTAAAATACAATATTGAAGAATAGCCTTATCATTAATCATTAGTTATGATAGTATAAAATGAGTATAGGAAAATAGGATATCATAACAGCAGGTACAAAATGGTTGTTAGTACATAGGAAAAAATAAGCAATCTACAGGCGGTTTGAACCACACACCCTCTCCCAGTCAGGAGCCCCTTCCCCCCACGTCGCTCAAAAGCAGAGCCTCTCTTCCATGACTCTGTGAGACTTCAACTGATCCCAGTCACATATTATTTAAATGAACACACAGTATTTAATACAAATCCCTAACACTGGCTGGCTGGCTGCCTAGCCTGTCTGCCTAGCCTGTCTGTCTAGCTGACTTGTGGTCATTAATTCTCTCCTTTAGACAGAACTATACATTATTGGGCCGTTGCGCTGTAACTAAGCAACTAGGCAACTAGGCAACAGCACAGCTGAAGTGCTGATGTGTTTCTGGTCCTTGTTGTGGTCCTCCAGGGTGAGCAGGACGGCCTGACGCTGAACAGCTACGTGGTGGCCAGCAGCGTGGGGAACTTCTCCATCCACAACCTGCAAGACCCTGTGGAGATCCAGATAGCCCACCTCAACTACCAGGTTGGTTAGCCTAGCCTAGCATAGCACACCTCAACTACCAAGTAGGTTAGCCTAGCCTAGCATACATCAACTACAAGGTTGGTTAGCCTAGCCTAGCATACCTCAACTACCAGGTTGGTTAGCCTAACCCTAACCCCGCTCCTCTCCTCTCCCCATGATGTTGTTCTCTCATGTTCATGGTGTTAATGAGAGATGTTCATGGTGTTAATGAGAGATGATGTTATTCTTTCATGTTCATGGTGTTAATGAGAGATTATCTGTTCTACTCTCAGAGGACCTGGAACTACTCAAAACATCACACACACACACACACACACACACACACACACAGCTGAAAGTACCTCAATACAACACACACACACACACACACACACATACACACACACACACACACACACACACACACAGCTGAAAGTACCTCAATACAACACACACACACACACACACCTGAAAGTACCTCAATATAACACACACACACACTCACACACACACACACACACACACACACACACACACACACAATATCATTCTGCACATTACTGCATTTACGACGGCAGTTACGACGGGTGTGCGCTTAGATGTTTAGAATGGTGCGCTCCGGCAGAGGAGCTACGTCCGCACACGTCCGCACGCCGGACCTCCCAACACACACACACACACACACACACACACACACAGCTGAAACTGTCTCAATACAACACACAGAGGTCTGGAGCGTGTCGTTGCCTTGGTAACAACACACTGATTGAGCCTGTCTTTGTTTTCCAGCCGGCCCCTAGTCCTGTCTGCGTGTTCTGGGACTTCACCCTGAAAGGTCAGTCACATGACACACACACACACATGACACTCACACACACACACACGACACACACACACACACACACACACATGACACTCACACACACACACACACACACACATGACACTCACACACACGACACACACATGACACATACATGACACATGACACACACATGACACATACATGACACATGACTCACATGACACACACATGACACTCACACACATGACACACACACGACACACACATGATACACGACACACACATGACACACACACGACACACACATGACACACACATGACACACACATGACACACACCTGATACACACCTGATACACAGGCAGGTGTTTAACAGGGGAAACATCTCTGAACACACGTTAAAGCCTTGGAGTATGTCGTGCTGGTTGAACATAGCCGTGCGTCAGTCATCTCTGGTCTGAAGGCAGTTCTCTGTGTGTCCACCAGATGGCGCCGGGGGCTGGAACAGTGAGGGCTGCAGGGCCAGTCCCCTGTCCAACAGCAACAAGACCATCTGCCTGTGTGATCACCTCACACACTTTGGGATCCTGATGGTGAGAGTTTCTCCACGACTACACATCCTGTTACGCTTAAAACCCTCCGAACCCTGTGTGTCTAACCTTTGACCTCTAGGCTAACCACTAACCTCTGACCTCTAGGCTAACCTCTGACCTCTAGGCTAACCTTTAACCTCTAGGCTAACCTCTGACCTCTAGGCTATCCTCTAGGCTAACCTCTGACCTCTAGGCTAACCTCTGACCTCTAGGCTAACCTCTGACCTCTAGGCTAACCTCCAGGCTAATCTCTGACCGCTAGGCTAACCTCTGACTTCTAACTTCTGATCTCTAGGCTGACCTCTAGGCTATCCTCTAGGCTAACCTCTGACCTCTAGGCTAACTTCTGACCTCTAGGCTGACCTCTGACCTCTAGGCTGACCTCTGACCTCTAGGCTAACCTCCGACCTCTAGGCTAACTTCTGACCTCTAGGCTAACTTCTGACCTCTAGGCTAACCTCTGACCTCTAGGCTAACCTCTGACCTCTAGGCTAACTTCTGACCTCTAGGCTAACTTCTGACCTCTAGGCTAACCTCTGACCTCTAGGCTAACCTCTGACCTCTAGGCTAACCTCTGACCTCTAGGCTGACCTCTGACCTCTAGGCTAACCCTGTCTCTGGTCTCAGGATATCTCCGGAGCCGCCGCTCAGATCGACGAGAAGAACACGAGGATCCTGACCTTCATCACCTACATCGGCTGTGGGATCTCCGCCATCTTCTCCGCCGCCACGCTGCTCACCTACATCGCCTTCGAGTGAGTCTCTGGCCTCGACCCTAACCCTAACCCTACAAGAAGCTGACATATTCTGACCCCCCCCCCCCCTCCTACAGGAAGCTGTTATATTCTGACCCCCCCCCCCCTACAGGAAGCTGCGTCGTGACTACCCCTCCAAGATCCTGATGAACCTGAGCACGTCGCTGCTGTTCCTGAACATGGCGTTCCTGCTGGACGGCTGGCTGGCGTCCTTCCAGAGGGAGGGGCTGTGCGTGGCCGTGGCCGTCTTCCTGCACTTCTTCCTGCTCAGCTCCTTCACCTGGATGGGCCTGGAGTCCATCCACATGTACATCGCCCTGGTCAAGGTCTTCAACACCTACATACGGAGATACATCCTGAAGTTCTGCATCGTCGGCTGGGGTAAGAGGACCAGGTGGCAGGTAGACAGGCTGGGGTAAGAGGACCAGGTGGCAGGTAGACAGGCTGGGGTAAGAGGACCAGGGGGCAGGTAGACAGGCTGGGGTAAGAGGACCAGGGGGCAGGTAGACAGGCTGGGGTAAGAGGACCAGGTGACAGGTAGACAGGCTGGGGTAAGAGGACCAGGGGGCAGGTAGACAGGCTGGGGTAAGAGGACCAGGTGGCAGGTAGACAGGCTGGGGTAAGAAGGGCAGGTGGCTGGGGTAAGAAGGGCAGGAGGCTGGGGTAAGAAGGACAGGAGGCTGGGGTAAGAGGACTAGGAGGAGACACAGAGGTTACCTGAATAGCCCCGGATTCTCCGGATCCTGGGGAAACAAAACAATAATAAAAAATAAAAAGTCACCATCTACTTTCGCCACATCGCCATCGATTTAGTGCAAGCTACAACCCATCAATCAAAAATTCCACTATCACCCCCACCCCCCTGCCCCCCTCACCGCCCCCCCCTCCCCGCCTCCCTCCCCCCGTCATTGATGAAATGTGGGTGATCGTTGTCTTCCTAAGGTCTGCCTGCCGCCATCGTGGCTGTCGTCGTGGCGATAGACAAGAACTCGTACGGTAAACTAGACTACGGGAGAGACCACACAGGACAGGGAACATCTGAGTTGTGAGTTGATCTCTCTCTCTCTCTCTGTCTCTCTCTCTTTGTCTCTCTCTCTGTCTCTCTCTCTCTGTCCCTCTCTCTGTCTCTGTCTCTCTCTCTGTCTCTCTCTCTCTGTCCCTCTCTCTGTCTCTCTCTCTCTCTCTCTCTGTCTCTCTCTTTCTCTCTCTTTCTGTCCGTCTCTTGCTTTCTTTCTCTCTCACTTTCTCTCTGTCTCTCTCTCTTTCTCTCTGTCTCTCGCTTTCTTTCTCTCTCTTTCTCTCTCTTTCTCTCTGTCTCGCTTTCTTTCTCCCTCTCTTTCTCTCTCTCTTTCTCTCTGTCTCTCTCTCTTTCTCTCTCTCTTTCACTCTCTCTTTCTCCCTCTCTTTCTCTTTCCCCTCTCTCTCTTTCTCTCTCTCTCTCTATTTACATTACTAAAGCTGTCCACCGTGTGTGTGTGTGTGTGTGTGTGTGTGTGTGCAGCTGTTGGATCCAGAGTCAGGTGGTGTTCTACGTGACGTGCGTGGGCTACTTCTCCGTCATCTTCCTGATGAACGTGGCCATGTTCATCGTGGTGATGATCCAGATCTGCGGCCGCAACGGGAAGCGCAGCAACCGCACGCTGCGGGAGGAGGTGCTGAGGAACCTGCGCAGCGTGGTCAGCCTCACCTTCCTGCTGGGCATGACCTGGGGCTTCGCCTTCTTCGCCTGGGGCCCCGTCAACCTGGCCTTCATGTACCTGTTCTCCATCTTCAACTCCCTGCAAGGTAACGCTAGGCTAGGCTAGGCTACGCTAGGCTAACCTGGCCTTCATGTACCTGTTCTCCATCTTCAACTCCCTGCAAGGTAACACTAGGCTAGGCTATGCTAGGCTAACCTGGCCATCATGTACCTGTTCTCCATCTTCAACTCCCTGCAAGGTAACGCTAGGCTATGCTAGGCTAGGCTACGCTAGGCTAACCAGGCCTTCATGTACCTGTTCTCCATCTTCAACTCCCTGCAAGGTAACGCTAGGCTAGGCTAGGCTAACCTGGCCTTCATGTACCTGTTCTCCATCTTCAACTCCCTGCAAGATAACGCTAGGCTAGGCTAGGCTAACCTGGCCTTCATGTACCTGTTCTCCATCTTCAACTCCCTGTAAGGTAACGCTAGGCTAGGCTAGGCTAACCTGGTCTTCATGTCCTTGTTCCCCATCTTTAACTCGAAGGCTACGTTAGGCTAGGCTAACCTGGCCTTCATGTACCTGTTCTCCATCTTCAACTTCCTGCAAGGTAACCCTAGGCTAGGCTAGGCTAACCTGGCCTTCATGTACCTGTTCTCCATCTTCAACTCCCTGCAAGGTAACGCTAGGCTAGGCTAGGCTAACCTATAATAATAATAATAATAATAATAATAATAATAATAATAATAATAATAATAATAATAATAATAATAATAACTTTAATTTCTATAGCGCCTTCAAAACACCCAAGGACGCTTTACAATTCTAAGGGAAATGATCAGACAGACAAAACAGAAAACGGATCGCTATGGGGAGGGAGTTCCAGAGAGTAGGTGCGGCCACGCTGAAGGCTCTGGCCTTCATGTCCTTGTTCCCCATCTTCAACTCGAAGGCTACGCTAGGCTAGGCTACACTAGGCTAACCTGGCCTTCATGTACCTGTTCTCCATCTTTAACTCAAAGGCTAGCCTTGGGTGTATCGCGTTAGTGTGTAAAGCCTGGTACACACATAAACATTTTCTAAAACTTAACAGATTTTTTTTTCATCTGAGAGAGACCCCACACGTGAAGATAAAAAATCATTGATTGAACAGTTTTGATCGTATTGTGTGTGGTGTGCTCCGATATTCCCAATACAGCACACCAATCTTGCGTGATCAGGGTAGTAGTACCCTGACATACCTGTACAAGGCAGCCGTATTATTATATGTCTTGTCATGCCCTGTCTGTCCACCAGAGGGCAGTACAGCACCAGTGAGTCAGAAGACCTAAACCCTTCTGTGTTACTGGTGACTGATGTACATACAGAGATTATGGTTACAGTACATTTGATTGATATTAATTGTGATCTAGCAAAAGTCAATGGCAAACATTAACCATATAGGCAAGGCAAGTTTATTTGTATAGCACATTTCTATGGAAGCATATAGTAGACCTAATTCAAATGCTAATGCAATATGAGATTGCAATTGCATGTTCCACTTTTGCATGCATTCTTTCAGACAATATTCAAATTCAAATGCAATTCTAATGATTCACATTTTCATGTACCTGATGTGCACATTCGCTGTCAATATTAAAATGATAATGCAAAGCCATTTGACATTTAATTTAATTTAAGTCATGCGCTGCTTTGTAGCTGACAAAATTCAAAAGTTCATTCTAATGTGAAAATGACTATGCAAATCCCAAAATAGCATATTAATTTGCCACTTTTGTCTGCGTTATTTGAGTCAATATTCAAAATGTAATGCAATAATGTGATACGCAATTGCATTTACATGTTTTAGGAAACACATCCGCGTTACAGCTGACAAAATTCAAACTCTCTAAGCAATTCTCATGTTCTACCGGCCTGTCAGTCATTCTCTGGGGGCAGGACAATGTTTAACGCGCCGACCGGAAATAGCGGCAATTCCCCCTATCACCAGAATGCTCACGCCCCTTTTTGGCAAACTATTATATAGTGTCGTTGCCGATCAATGATCAACGTCGTTATATAGAGAAAATGAATGAAATAGGGGTTGATTCATCAGAGCAGTCGTACGTCATCTCCCTGTCATCAGGGATTTGTAGTTCTTCATTTGATTTACCGTGTAAATCCCCAGATGAGAGTGTTACATTAGTTATCTTAAGATAGGATAATGAATAAATCTGTTCAATGGGCATTTGCCTACTGTTAATCAGTGCCTACTGTTAATCAGTATTTAGCCTGTATGGTGTATATGAAGATGTTATAGCTAGCTAGCTACGATTTATCATGAAAATAATGAACAGCAAGCTAGATCCAAAACTGGGGCCGGTGGAGGAGGGCAAGTGTCACATTGGACAGACTACCAAAACAGAAAAATAAAGTAGACTATCTTAACGACAGCAAAAGTGATGGATGTCAGAAATAGCCTACATTACCTGGAGATTCAATAAGGTACTTTTATATGACAGGATATGGGTTAGGGTTATATGACACCTGTAGCGAGATAGATAGATAGAGCCAAAAGTAAAAAGTCGCTGAGAGACGCAAGCAGGGTCTGGGCTGGTAATTGTATGACGCGCCAAACAATCCGCGTTTAGCCTGTTATACTAAATACCCCCTAAATCATATTCATGCCTCCTACAACACCTCAGACCTTTGGGTTGGGTGGTTCATCCACATGGATGGAGGCAGACTGAAAGGACACACATTCATTGCCTATTTCATAAATGTTCTTCATATAACGACGTCGATCATTGATCGCCAACGACACTATATAATTGTTTGCCTGACTGACCATCGGATTTGAGATCCTAATATCTAAAAAGCGATACAGTTTTCTTATTTCATCGGATTAAAATAGCAAAGACCAGAACTTTCCATTGACTGCCAGTCAAACTTCTACACTTCTAGCACCCAACAGGGGATGTGATCGTTCTGATGACAGGGAGATTACGTATAACTGCTCTGGAGACAGACTGAAAGGACACACATTGCCTATTTCATTACTTTTCTCCTTATAACGACATCGATCATTGATCGGAAACCACACTATTAACTGGCCATCGGATTTGGGCATTTAATATCTAAAAAGCAATACTGTTTTCTTATTTTATCGGATTAAAGTAGCAAAGACCAGAAATTCCCATTGACCGCCAGTCAAACTTCTCCACTTCTATCACCCAAAAAGGGGCGTGATCATTCTGGTGATAGGGGGAATTGCCGCTATTTCCGGTCGGCGCTTTAAACATTGTCCTGCCCCCAGAGAATGACTGACAGGCCGGTAGAAGATGAGAATTGCATAGAGAGTTTGAATTTTGTCAGCTGTAAAGCGGATGTGTTTCCTAGAACATGTAAATGCAATTGCGTATCACATTATTGCATTACAATTTGAATATTGACTCAAATAACGCAGGCAAAAGTGGCAAATGAATATGCTATTTTGGGATTTGCATAGTCATTTTCACATTAGAATGAACTTTTGAATTTTGTCAGCTACAAAGCAGCGCATGACTTTGAAAATTAAATGTCAAATGGCTTTGCATTATCATTTTAATATTGACAGCGAATGTGCACATCAGGTACATGAAAATGAAAATGCAAATCATTAGAATTGCATTTGAATTTGAATATTGTCTGAAAGAATGCATGCAAAAGTGGAACATGCAATTGCAATCTCATATTGCATTAGCATTTGAATTTAGTCTACTATATGCTTCCATACATTTCATACAACAGGAGCAATTTAAAGTGCTTTACATACATTATTAAAATATAGCAAGAGGAGCATAGTATGAAAATAAAAATGACAATGAATAAAAACAAATATAAGAAGTAAATAGATGTGTTTAATCATAACTGCTGCCAGGCACGCGGGAAGGTATTTTGACTGGGGGTGCTGAGGTGCTGTCTATATACGCTACAGGGAAAAAAATTGCCAGGGGAAAAAGTATAACGATTTCTCTCCCTCCCTCCCTCCCTCCCTCTCGCTGATTGCTCGTTCGCTCACACGCACACAGTGGCATAACGACGGGCCCCAATGCACGGGCAATAATAGTTAAGCACGCACGCACCCGCACACTACAAAGACGTAACGTTAAATATTTTACCAACAATGTGTTGGAATTTACAGTAATTTCCACTCAGCTCACAGTGTCCCACAATGTCCACAAACATGATGTTGACCATTATTACAGACAGCACTCCATGTCGATTGTTATTGCCTCTTAACGGAAGCCCTTCGCTGCCGAAGAATCGGATGGATCTGAATATCAGTTCTAATACGTTTCTGGCCGTCTGTTGCTCTTTCTCAACAACGTCCGACAGTAGAGCATTAATGGGAGTGTTGTTAAGCTCAGCATCTTCTTCCAACTCCACTTCAATTGTTCTGGCTGATTTAGCATTTTTGCTAAAGAACTCAGAGATTCCCTAGCAAGATATGACCATGTGATCACTAACATTAAAACGAACAAACACATTTTTACATTTATTACAAAAAACACATTTATTTTTATTCCCAAAAGCAACAATAGTTATTATATTGTTTTAAATTATTGTTTGAATAATATTTTTTTTTTTTAAATTCAGGCAGGAGGAGCTCCTTCTGCCTGCCGCTAGGGGGTGCTGCAGCACCCTCAGCACCCCCCTTCCCGCGTCCCTGACTGCTGCAAAACATGACGTTTTTTTTTTTGCTTAGATTTAAATATTTTTAGGGTTTGGCCCTGTTTGATTCCTTCAGGGAGTTTGTTCCAGGACTATGCGGCAGCGTGACTGAAAGCTGCTGCACCGTGTTTTGTTTTCACTCTTGGAATGATTAGCTGATTAGTCTCAGCTGACCTTAGGGGCTTATGTTATATGTTATCTATATTGTTTGGAATTGCAATAAAGACAGTATTGTGGTGACTAGACACTAGGGTTGGGTATCGTTTGGGTTTTATCCGGTACCGGTTACTAACCGATACTTTAAAAACGGTACCGGTACCAAAACGGTACTTAATTCGGTACTTTTGATTTTTTTAAAAATATATATAATATATATATAATAATAATAACACGGTCGACAACATTAAACAGCTTTTCACTTTTTTATTGCTGAGGCACAATAACCACAGTTACTCCTACAACCACAGTTACACCTACAACCACAGTTACACCTACAGCCACAGTTACACCTACAACCACAGTTACAACCACAGTTACACCTACAACCACAGTTACACCTACAACCACAGTTACAACCACAGTTACACCTACAACCACAGTTACAACCACAGTTACAACCACAGTTACACCTACAACCACAGTTACACCTACAACCACAGTTACACCTACAACCACAGTTACTCCTACAACCACAGTTACACCTACAACCACAGTTACAACCACAGTTACAACCACAGTTACACCTACAACCACAGTTACAACCACAGTTACTCCTACAACCACAGTTACACCTACAACCACAGTTACATTGTTGAGCCAACAATATAAACATAATTAAATAATGTTACTGACTGTAGCTAAATATTTGCTGCTGCCTGTCTTGGATAGGACCCTCTTGAATGCTGTACCACATAACGACACCTGGGGTCGCTTGGGTGCGGATCAGACGGTCTGCCTGACCTCCATACACCCCTCACCCTACTCCCCCTCCCCCAGTCCAGCTAACACCATCCATCCTGGGCCTACCTACCTGCATGTTTAATCTCTCAATCCCCCGTCCCTTTCCTGGTTAAATAAAACAAAACAAGAAATCATAGAGGGCGAATGTCCACTGTCCCCCTCTTTAAATAAATAAACGGAAACATTATTACTAACCTGAGGAAATGCTGTCATCATTATCCTCAATGGGAATGGCGATCTCCGCCTCCCCCTCTCCGGAGGTGCTTGCTGCTCAGCCGAAGGGCGGGTGAACTTGCGCAAGCTGTCAAACACGGAGCACCCTTCTACCCTTAAATGTATCGCGTGCGTTGTCAGGTGTTTCATCAAGTTCGATGTGTTGCCTGCTTTACACACGAATGATTTAAAACATTTTGAGCACTTCGCGTTGTTTTCATCGAGCCGGGTGAAATGCAGCCACACTTTAGAACGCTTCATTGCGGTCTTCATTGCGGTCTTCGGCATTCTCGGTGACCTCGTAGCTAGGCTAGCTAGCGAAATTAGATAATATGATTATGATTATTATGATGATAATAATAATATCAATACAATAATACAATAATACAATCACTAACTATATTACTACACTTACTATAAACTCACTCTTCTTCTTCTCAACACAACTGCTCACCTCACTACCACGCACGCACTGATTGGAAATTGGAAACAGGCGATGTCACTCACGTCACGACTCAAGTCACGTGTGGTTGACTGTTGCATGACACCGGACACCAGGGGAAGATTTTTTTTTTTAGAAAAGTACCGAAATGAGGAACCGAAATCTCCTTTGCGATTCGGTACGGGTACATACCGAATGTAAAGTAACCGGTACCTACCGGTACCGATTTTCGGTACCCAACCCTACTAGACACCCACTGAGTGATCAGGGCGAATTCACTACATTACCCAGGTGCCTTAGCAGGGTGATGAGGTGTATTTAAGGCGACCAGGAAGTGTGAATGAGGAAGTGAATGCAGAGTGTGCAATAAACACAGCTCTTGTTTACACATTAACCATGTGCTCCTAGTCCTTCTTCATATCCCTCAAACCAAGAACTACATTGGTGACCCTGACAAGTGAGTTTTTTGGACGTTTTTCTGAAACTTTTTTGAACATGGCTAATGCAGTTGCTCTCAAATTGCCTGAGTTTTGGGAGCAAAATGTTAGTGCTTGGTTTGTGCAAGCTGAAGCTCAGTTTGCCATCAGGGATATAACTGCAGAAGACACAAAGTATTACTATGTGGTGGCATCTCTGAAGGGTTCAACTGCCGCACGGGTGATAAACCTGATAGAAAACCCACCAGCCAGGGACAAATATACCACTCTTAAAGGGCACCTGAAAGGAATTTTTGGATTGTCAGAACCAGAAAGAGCCCGGCAGCTCCTATCTCTCCCTGGGCTTGGAGACTCAAAGCCCTCTGAGTTAATGGACCATATGCTGGCTCTGCTTGGCAATCATCAACCATGTTTCCTTTTTAAAGAGCTTTTTTTGCAGCAACTCCCATACCAGATTCGTTTGCCTTTAGCCAGTTCTGTAAAGGCAAACCTTCGTGAATTGGCTAAAGAAGCTGATGTTTTTTTTTCAGCTGGGAGAAAGACTGTTTCAGTCACGCCCCTTACCAACACCAGCACTGCCTGGGAGGAATACATGCATCAACCGCACACACACTCTGTCTCCGCCAGCGCTGTGGCCCGCCGTGAGAAGTCAAGTCTCTGCTTCTATCACGGCAAGTTCGGCAACAAAGCAAAGAAGTGCCTGCCACCTTGTAGCTGGTCGGGAAACGCGTTGGCCGCCACTCGTTAGCAGCCCTGAGTGTCGGCCCTTCCAGCGGATTGCTGTTCATTACTGACTCTATATCTGGCCGCAGATTTCTTTGTGACACTGGAGCTCAGGTCAGCATTCTGCCGGCGTCAGCCTTGGATATCCGAGCAGCCAAACTGGGCCCCAACCTTGAAGCAGCTAATGGCACCCCCATCCCCACGTTTGGCACACGCCCCTTAACACTGTGCTTTGCTGGACAACGTTTCTCTTGGGACTTTGTGTTGGCGAAGGTGTCCACCCCGCTCCTGGGTGCTGATTTTCTTTGTGCTAATGGGCTGCTGGTGGATGTGGGTAACCGTCAGCTTGTCAACGCTGAGACCTTCTGCTCACTGGCTTGTGAGCACACCACCGCTACATCGACAAGACTGGCCGCTCTCCTTTCACCGGCTGATGATGTCGCCCAACTCCTGCTGGAGTTTTCAGACATCACAACGCCAACGTTTTTGGCTGGCTCCATAAAACACAATGTGACTCACTTCATACCTACCAGTGGTCCGCCTGTGCATGCTCGAGCCCGCCGGCTGGACCCACAAAAGTTGGCGATAGCAAAGGAGGAGTTCAGCTCCATGGAGAGACTGGGCATCATTCGTAGGTCTGACAGTCCCTGGGCCTCGCCTTTGCACCTGGTTCCCAAGGCCAATGGAGGCTGGCGCCCGTGTGGTGATTACCGGCGGCTTAATGATGCCACTACGCCTGACCGGTATCCAGTTCCCTACATTCAGGATTTCTCAGCCCACCTGGCAGGAGCAGTTATTTTTTCAAAGGTGGATCTCATTCGAGGATATCACCAAGTGCCAGTCCATCCTCAAGACATCACCAAAACGGCAGTCATCACACCGTTTGGCCTCTTTGAATATTTACGAATGCCTTTCGGCCTGAAGAATGCCGCCCAAACCTTTCAGCGGTTGATGGACTCAGTGTTGCGTGATCTGCCTTTTCTTTTTGTTTACCTTGATGATATCCTGGTGGCCAGTACATCCAAGGCAGAACACATGTCACACCTCCGCCTCCTTTTTGCTCAATTGCAGCAGCACGGCTTGATTGTCAATCCAGCAAAATGCCAGTTTGGGGTGCCCTCCATTGATTTTCTCGGCCATCACATCACTTCTGCCGGTGCAACCCCACTGCCCTTAAAGGTGAAGGCGGTGCTGCAGTTCCCACGCCCCACAACAGTGAAGGCCCTACAGGAGTTCCTGGGTATGGTGAATTTTTATCATCGCTTTATTCCACAAGCAGCCTGCCTCATGCGACCCCTGTATGGGGCCCTCAAGGGCAAGCCTCCCAAGCACATTGTTGACTGGTCCAGTGAAATGTCAGGATCTTTCTCTGCCACCAAGGAAGCTCTTGCAAATGCAACCATGCTAGCACATCCAGTGCCAGATGCCCCCATTGCCTTGACATCTGATGCCTCAGACCGCGCAGTTGGTGCTGTTTTAGAGCAGCAGATTGACGGGGTTTGGCAGCCTCTCGCTTTTTTTAGCCGGCAGCTCCGTGCTAGTGAGCAGAAATACAGCACGTTCGACCGTGAGCTACTAGCCCTTTACCTGGCAGTCAGACATTTCCGTTTCCTCCTAGAGGCTCGACCATTCACTGCTTTTGTAGACCACAAGCCTTTAACTTTTGTCATGTCTAAACTGTCGGAGCCATGGTCAGCCAGGCAACAGCGTCATCTCTCCTACGTTTCTGAATTTACTACAGACATACAACATGTAGCAGGAAAGCAGAACGTCGTGGCTGACTGCCTTTCTCGCACCTTCACAAGCACCGTCCACCTCGGCATCGATTATGCCCGCATGGCTGTGGACCAAGATGCAGACCCTGACATTCAGGCCTTTCGGACGGCGACTACAGGGCTTCGGTTGGTGGATGTCCCTTTTGACGATAAGGGTACGACACTGCTATGCGATGTCTCTACTGGCCAGCCCCGTCCTCTGGCACCCAAGATGTGGAGACGGAAGGTTTTCGATGTCATACATGGCTTGTCACACCCAGGCCGGAAGCCATCACAGCGTCTGGTGACAGAAAAATTTGTCTGGCATGGCATGAAGAAGGACATTCGCGACTGGGTCAAAACATGCATCGCATGCCAGCTCACAAAAGTCCATCGACATGTGAAGGCACCATTGGAGCAGTTCACAGTCCCAGAAAGGCGCTTTGACCACATCAACGTGGATTTAGTTGGACCTCTTCCTCCTTCTGGAGGGTTCACCCATCTCTTGACAATGGTGGACAGAACGACACGGTGGCCAGAGGTGGTTCCACTGTCGGGAACAACGACAGCTGAGGTGGCCCGCGGATTCATTGGTACTTGGATCGCCCGGTTCGGGGTTCCCTCTGACCTCTCCTCAGACCGGGGACCACAATTCACCTCACAATTGTGGACCTCTATCACCCAACAGTTGGGTATTTCACTCCATCGGACTGCAGCATATCATCCCCAGGCCAATGGCCTGTGTGAGCGATTTCACCGTTCCATGAAAGCAGCCCTGAAAGTGGACCTCCAGGGCAATAGCTGGATCGACAGGCTACCCTGGGTGATGCTGGGACTTCGTACTGTACCTAAGGAGGACCTCCTCTCTTCTTCGGCAGAGCTTGTTTATGGCCAGGCCCTTAGAGTACCGGGTGATTTTTTCCCCTCTGTTAACGTTCCCTGGTCTGCACCAGAACAACTTCGTAATCTATGGGACAAGGCAAGTGCCTTTATGCCGACCCCTACTTCAAATCACAGCCTGCCACGTATCCATGTCCCTCTGGATCTCCAATCAGCAAGATATGTGTTCATCCGCCACGACGCACATAGGAACCCTCTACAGCCGCCTTACGATGGCCCCTACAGAGTTGTGGAGACAGGCGACAAGACCTTTATCATTGACATAGGGGGAAGTATGGAGCATATCTCAGTGGACCGCCTGAAGACAGCTCATCTAGATGGAGAACGGGCTGTGGAGGTGGCCCGTCCACCACGTCGTGGCCGCCCTCCTACAAGCACAACAAAAAAACCTCCCAGTGGTTCCGGGCCAGGCTGTCAGCAGCCAAGAGATTTCCGTCCAGCCCAAGTTCCGGAGTCCCGTAATCGCTTTGGACGAGTCCTCCGAGCTCCGGCACGTTATGGGAAGTCAGTGTTTGTGAATTCTGGGGGGGACCTGTGTGGTGACTAGACACCCACTGAGTGATCAGGGCGAATTCACTACATTACCCAGGTGCCTTAGCAGGGTGATGAGGTGTATTTAAGGCGACCAGGAAGTGTGAATGAGGAAGTGAATGCAGAGTGTGCAATAAACACAGCTCTTGTTTACACATTAACCATGTGCTCCTAGTCCTTCTTCATATCCCTCAAACCAAGAACTACAGTATATGTTGTGTATTTCTTTTACATAAATGTAGGTTATGAAAGGCTTTAAAATCCCAATAATAATAATATAATATAATAATGATAATATTAATAACTGGCTGTAAACCTGGCTGTCCAGGGTCAGTTTGACAGAAGGTTGTCCAGGGTCAGTTTGACAGAAGGTCGTCCAGGGTCAGTTTGACAGAAGGTTGTCCAGGGTCAGTTTGACAGAAGGTTGTCCAGGTCAGTTTGACAGAAGGTTGTACAGGTCAGTTTGACAGAAGGTTGTCCAGGGTCAGTTTGACAGAAGGTTATCCAGGGTCAGTTTGACAGAAGGTTATCCAGGGTCAGTTTGACAGAAGGTTGTCCAGGGTCAGTTTGACAGAAGGTTGTCCAGGGTCAGTTTGACAGAAGGTTATCCAGGGTCAGTTTGACAGAAGGTTGTCCAGGTCAGTTTGACAGAAGGTTGTCCAGGGTCAGTTTGACAGAAGGTTATCCAGGGTCAGTTTGACAGAAGGTTGTCCAGGGTCAGTTTGACAGAAGGTTATCCAGGGTCAGTTTGACAGAAGGTTGTCCAGGGTCAGTTTGACAGAAGGTTGTCCAGGTCAGTTTGACAGAAGGTTATCCAGGGTCAGTTTGACAGAAGGTTGTCCAGGTCAGTTTGACAGAAGGTTGTCCAGGGTCAGTTTGACAGAAGGTTGTCCAGGTCAGTTTGACAGAAGGTTGTCCAGGGTCAGTTTGACAGAAGGTTATCCAGGTCAGTTTGACAGAAGGTTGTCCAGGGTCAGTTTGACAGAAGGTTGTCCAGGTCAGTTTGACAGAAGGTTGTCCAGGTCAGTTTGACAGAAGGTTGTCCAGGGTCAGTTTGACAGAAGGTTGTCCAGGGTCAGTTTGACAGAAGGTTGTCCGGGGTCAGTTTGACAGAAGGTTGTCCAGGTCAGTTTGACAGAAGGTTGTCCGGGGTCAGTTTGACAGAAGGTTGTCCAGGTCAGTTTGACAGAAGGTTGTCCAGGTCAGTTTGACAGAAGGTTGTCCAGGGTCAGTTTGACAGAAGGTTGTCCGGGGTCAGTTTGACAGAAGGTTGTCCAGGGTCAGTTTGACAGAAGGTTGACCCTGCTTGTCCTCTGCCAGGCCTGTTCATCTTCGTGTTCCACTGCGCGCTGAAGGAGAACGTCCAGAAGCAGTGGAGGAGATACCTCTGCTGTGGACACCTCCGACTAGCTGACAACTCTGGTAGGATAACACACTCTCTCTACCTCTCTCTCTACCTCTCTCTCTCTACCTCTCTTTCTCTACCTCTCTCTCTACCTCTCTCTGTCTCTGTCTCTGTCTCTGTCTCTGTCTCTCTCTCTACCTCTCTTCCTCTACCTCTCTCTCTCTCTACCTCTACCTCTCTCTCTCTCTACCTCTGTCTCTCTCTCTGTCTCTCTCTCTCTCTACTTCTCTGCAGTTGGAAGTGTACATACATGCCTGTTCTACCTGCTCAGGGTACAAACGCATCCAGACTATCAGGCTTTATAGACAATAATACCCTATACACTGAAAAATCTCAGAAATAGTTAAAGTAGTTTTGTTCAGAGCTTGTGTTGAAATGTCAAAAACAAAACGGCATTGAAACACACGTTTTTTTGTATTTTTGTATACCTCACTATATACAACATATTTATCATATATGTATCATATGTATCATAGCCTGTAAAATTGCACATTGTATATAATCTCTACTGCACATACGTATACAGCCAGTCACCATTGTATGACATTGCACATCACACTACCATTTGCACTTTACTGTATAGATTGCTGTAAATACTGCTATAAATACTGCTACTTATCACTGCAATATAATTGCTATTTGTTGCACTTCTGGTTAGACGCACAATAATTTCGTTGCATTGTCTTGTACTATGTAATGACAATAAAGTTAGTCTAATATAATCTAATCTAATGATTTAGTCCTGATAATACGTTTTTCTGGTGATAATGACTTAGTCCTGATAACAAGTGTGTGTGTGTGTGTGTGTGTGTGTGTGTGTGTGTGTGTGTGTGTGTGTGTTCCTGACCTGCAGACTGGAGTAAGACAGCCACCAACAACACAAAGAAGGTCAGCTCAGACAACCTGGGCAAGTCTCTGTCCTCCAGCTCCTTCGGCTCCAGCACCGCCAACTGGACCTCCAAGGCCAAGGCCTCCCTCAACCCCTTCACCAAGCGCAACAGCACCGCAGGTAAGAGACCCGGCCCGAACCCTCCCGGCCCCCCGTTGGGAGCCACGGTAAGCTACTGTGGGAGGTCTCCCCAGGTGTCCCCAGATCTCCCCAAATGTCTCCAGGTCTCCCCAGGTGTCCCCAGATCTCCCCAAATGTCCCCAGGTGTCCCCAGATCTCCCCAAATGTCCCCAGGTGTCCCCAGGTCTCCCCAAATGTCCCCAGGTGTCCCCAGATGTCCCCAAATGTCCCCAAAATGTCCCAAAATGTCCCCAGGTCTCCCCAGGTGTCCCCAAATGTCCCCAGATGTCCCCAGATGTCCCCAAAATGTCCCCAGGTCTAAGGGACCT
>NC_137688.1:61903417-61928417 GCF_963989245.1 Nansenia antarctica | reverse complement strand
GGACCTGTTCTAGAACCCCGCCCCTTCCTGCTGCACGCAAGCCCCTGGAAGTCTCGCTAGGAAACCCCCCGCTGTCACCATCCCAGGGTTCCCCAGGGCAGCGGGGGAGGGAGAGGGGGGGTGGAGGGGGCGGGGCTATGTGTATACTGTAACATATTGAGTTATTCAGCCGATCCAGGAGAGATACTGAGATGAGGACGCTGTGGAAGAGCTGTGTCCAGGGAGGCCAGCGGAGGTAGAAATCGGAGGACGGGCGGGGCTCAGTGTGACGCATGGGATGGAATGAGGAACGGAACGGTCCTCCGATTTCTACCTCCACCAGCCTCCCATGTATAGTTGTGTAGAAAAGCCATAGAGAAATAAAGGGAGTGTGCATTCCCATACTGTGATGTTCATCTGCAGACTGGCTGTGTGTCGTGTACATATCTGTGGTCACCAGGACGTCTAAAAAACCTTTCAGATGAGTTCAGGCCAGTACAAGCCAGTTCAGACCAGTTCAGGCCAAAGATCTGTGACGAGACAAGACCGTTTCAGAACGTCGCAGAGAAAAGCTCGACAACCACTTGGCAACCAAAACTGGGCAGTTCAGACCAAAGATTATAAAGATAATTCAGAGATGAGAGAGATGAGATGAGATGAGACCGATGAGACCGATGGCACGTATGAAGGAAACCAAATCAAGGTTTATTCATCATAAATAAACAGCCGTACGGTGTACTGGAATGCTTCGGGTGAGCTAGCTCCTCAACAACGCCAAGTGAAGTTGTAATAAAAAAACAACATAGAATTGATCATGTCTGCAGAGGACCATGAATCTGATTGGATGTACAGAACCAACATTCCACATCGAAGCATTCTATGATGCTATAAATGCTACGTATATAGAGTGATTCACAATGTAGCAATGCATAACAAGCCGTACATAAGCTACACTGGCCTTGTGTGTTCGTCGTGTTAACAGACAGCAGTCTGTGGTCTGGTAGTCCTGTCACACTCGTCCTGTCACACTCGTCCTGTCACACTCGTCGAGAACCTGAATATATGTGTTACGTGCTGCCGTAAGAGCTCATTTTCCTTTCGTGTTTTTATTGAAGCGTCAGAACAATCCTGTTTTCTTACGTCTTTATAGTATATTTATTTCTATAATAAAGCCTTGTTTCTCTATTTCCCCCTCAACACCACAGATCTCACCCTGCCTCCTACCCTAACCCTAACCCTCAGTACCCTGGGGTTGTGGGGTCTCTTACCCCTGCCTCCTACCCCTCAGTACCCAGAGGCTAGCTATCAGAGGCTAGCTAACAGAGGCTAGCTATCAGAGGCTAGCTATCTGAGGCTAGCTATCTGAGGCTAGCTATCAGAGGCTAGCTATCAGAGGCTAGCTATCAGAGGCTAGCTATCAGAGGCTAGCTATCAGAGGCTAGCTATCAGAGGCTAACTAACAGAGGCTAACTAACAGAGGCTAGCTAACAGAGGCTAGCTAACGGTTAGTTAGCACCTTACACCTTTTGTGTAAGACAATCAACCTGTATGATTAGCTTCTACCAGAAGAGCAGGGGAGGCTGTCGGAGGTAGAAATCAGAGGATGGCTCATTGTAATGCACGGAATGGAAAAACCCAGAGAGGCAGTTGGTTTGCTACAGAACCCTCCAGACACACCTCGCCATGTTGCAGTGCTCCTTCTTTCAATGACAATGTAACACATACTGGACCTGTAAACGCTCACATCAACTGTCAACATGGTCGTCATGGTAGCCGTCTTCTCTTCCTGGTTTGGTGTTTTCTCATTGGTTGCCGCCGAAGGTTCTATAACTGTCACTCTGTTCAGTTCTGACAAACAAGAAGTAGGAATAGTCTGGGAAATGTTTTCGTCTGTCTGTCACTCCCTGTGCTCTGTCAGTGTGGCTGTACCAGCTGGTCTGCCCTGCGTGGCTTCTCCCAAGCCTGTTATTTGTTTTCCACAAACGTGTGCCGATAATCTGTCTGTCAACACCGCCATTATGAATTGTGTCTCACCAATAAAGGGAATTAAAAAATACTCAAATGGAAAAAACTTGTTTTTGAGTTTATGAATATGTTTGTCATGGTAGGTCCGCCTTTCCGTCTGTCCGTCCGTCCGCATGTCTGTCTGTCCTCTCCTTTACTCAATTACAATATGAATTTACTAAAGAAATAAACTGATTGATGCTGAGTGAATATAGGGGTTAGGGTTCTAGACTCATGCTTTATGGGGGTTAGGGTTCTAGACTCATCCTTTATGGGGGTTAGGGTTCTAGACTCATCCTTTATGGGGGTTAGGGTTCTAGACTCATCCTTTATGGGGGTTAGGGTTCGAGATGCTGTCTCATCCTTTATGGGGGTTAGGGCTCTAGACTCATCCTTTATGGGGGTTAGGGTTCTAGACTCATCCTTTATGGGGGTTAGGGCTCTAGAGACTTACTGCTGACGCATCCTGTCTACACTGTTAAGTAACTGACATGAACACAGCTACAAGTTTACACTAGAGGAGGAGAGGAGAGGAGAGGAGGAGAAGAGAGGAAGAGGGGAGGAGAGAGGGAGGGAGAACAGGAGAGAGGGACTGTGGGTTAGATGAAAGCCACAGTCATTCCTTCCAGAGGTTTCCTGTAGAACTTCCTCTGAGGTAGGGGAAAGGAGGGGGAGGGAGGGGGGGGAGAACCACAATGATATGGGAGGAGGGAGGGGGGGGGGGGGGGGGGGGGCAGGCAGGCAGGGAGAACCACAATGATAAGGGAGTGGGGGGGAGGGGGGTCATTTGAGGTAATTTTACAAACTGGGGAAACAACAGTATGTGGGGAACATCAACATCATCATCAACAACATCATCAACAACAACATCATCAACAACATCAACAACAACATCAGCAACATCAACATCATCATCAACAACGTCAACAACAACATCAACAACATCATCAGCAACATCAACAACAACATCAACAACATCATCAGCAACATCAACAACATCATCATCAACATCAACATCAACATCAACGTCAACATCAACCGGCGCCCCCCTCCCCTCTCTGGAAGAGCTGTACAACACACGCTGCCTCAGGAAGGCCTCCAAGATCTCCAGAGACCCATCCCACCCTGGGTACGAACACTTTGCCCGGCTGCCCTCGAAAAGGCGGTACAGGACCATGGCCGCAAGGACAAACAGACTGAAGCTCAGCTTCTACCCCAGGGGTCCGTTTCACTAACGGTGGCTTAATATAGCGGCGCTATAATTAAATGCGGCGCTCAGGGACCTCGAGATTGGTATTCAAGCCTCAGGTGATTCCTCGAATGAGGATCAGCCTTGTGTCATCAGTGTTCACAGAAGACAGGCTTACAAATCTTCGATATGGGCGCGTGCACGCAGACATAAAAAGCCCTGAAGTGTCGATCTGTCGAAATGAAGATACTCCACTCTGCAGGGGTACTACATTTGCGCAGCATTCCGAATTATTGATTTTTATGAAGACGGAAAAATAAGATGTAAAATAGTGCAATACTGCCGCAATTAACAAGGCGAGGGAAATGGTTTGGCAAGAAATTGCTGACCGATTAAATGCGTAGGTCATACTAGCCCCAGTTATTGTTATATGTTCATATTTTAATAAATGAATATTGCTACTGTGGTGATATCCGCAGCAGGCTACAAACCATCATATCGCCACAATGGCGTAGTGGTATTGACTGCTGCCACAGGATTTATTCGACATTTTATATCAGTGGTTCGAATCCCTCTTCAGGCGCACTTTTTACTGCATTTCGTTGTCTGAATCTAATCTAAAATCTCATCTAAAAAAGTATTGTAGGCTATAAAATTATGGTGCAGGCTAATTTACAAGAACTGACACGATTACAATGGTGTTTGAAACCTTTGCATGAAATCTTCGGTTAAATGTAAAAAAAAAAAAAATGAATGACTTAGTCAAGTCTCGAACTCTCAACCTTTGGAACTCGAGTCCACAGCCTTAACCACTACGCTAGCTAGACCGCTGTCATGACGGCAATGCAAGTTGAGACAATTACTTCTTTTTTTTTTTACACTCTTTTCTTTATCTATCTATCACACTTTCAAAATATCAAGTTATCTATCACACAATCAAACTATCTATCGATCGATCACACTTTCAAAATATCAAATTATCTATCTATCACACAGTCAAACTATCTAATCTATCTATCTCATGTGAAGTGGGAACTAATATTTCCTAAAAGACACATGAGGAACTTTCGTTCAGGGTTTAGTTTCCGCCTGTGAGCCTTTTTTGACGCACGGATGACTATAGCCTGTGTTTTAGCCTGGTCGGGACCAGGCTAATTATATCTGACTCAGAAGGAGCTCAACCAAGCAGCGAATTATTTGAGCCACATTGATGGCACCGAACGCAAGCTAACATTTTCGAGGCTTAAAACTTTATCGAGGCTTAGACCTTTATCGAGCTTCATGGAATAGGGCCCAGGGCCATCCAGGCCCTGAACACAGCAAAGACCTAGGTTCTGGGCCCTGGACAGTCTGGACGGATTGATGGCAGCTGCTGGATTGAAAAATCAGGTGTAGTGCTGAGGCACAAATGTGTACATTTCAAGCCTGCAAACTGCGACACTTTAAATTAATGTGCAATAACACTATGTGCAATATGACAACCCTAGTCGTTTTATCTGTACAGTATAGTATAGTGGATAGTGTACATAGCCTTTATTTATGTAAACCAGCTCCTTTCCCTTCTTGTTTTTTTTCTTGTTTTTCTTTCCTAGCACCAGGGGAGCCACCCCTTCCAAATTTCGTTGTTTGGTACCTGTACTATAGCAATGACAATAAAGACCATTCATTCATTCATTCAACAACAACAACATCAACATCAACAACAACATCAACAACAACATAAACATCAACATCAGCAGCAGCAGTTGACAGGTTAGAGTTGACATGGCAGGTTGAGAGCTGTGGAAGCATTTAGCATCGTTATCCTGCACCATAATCACCGCCTCGTTTGATGCCAGCTTTTATCATCTCCCCCCCCCCTCCCCCTTACTACTACCTCAGACGGCTTTATCACACACACACACATACACACACACACACACACACACACACAATGATGTGGAGAGAGAGAGTTCACAAGACACCACAACAATTATCTCAGATTCATTCCGGGGGGGGGGTAGTAGACTACAGTCAGTGAGTAGAATACAGGGTGTGCGTGTGTGCGTGTGTGCGTGTGTGTGTGTGTGTCTGGCTCTCTTTGTGATGTGGTAGGTGAGCGCAGAGCTTCTGGAGTCAACAAAGTCATCAACAGATGAAAGAACCCCAGGATCAGCCAAGGAGAGACCACAGGGTGTGTGTGTGTGTGTGTGTGTCTCTGTGTGTGTGTGTGTGTGTGTGTGTGTGTCTGTGTGTGTGTGTGTGTGTGTGTGTCTGTGTGTGTGTATGTATGTGTGAGTCTGTGTGTGTGTGTGTCTGTATGTGTCTGTATGTGTGTGTCTGTGTGTCTGTGTATGTATGAGTGCGTCTGCGTATGTCTGTGTCTGTGTGTCTCTGTGTGTGTCTGTGTGTGTGTGTGTGTGTCTGTATTTGTCTATGTGAATGTGTGTGTCTGTGTGTCTGTGTATGTATGTATGTGTGTGTCTGCGTATGTCTGTGTGTGTATGTGTGTGTCTGTGTGTCTGTTTGTGTGTGTCTGTGTGTGTGTGTGTGTGTATGTGTGTGTCTGTGTGTGTATGTGTGTCTCTGTGTGTGTCTGTGTGTCTCTGTGTGTGTCTGTGTGTCTCCAGGGACCAGGGTGGTAAGGGACTGAGACACATTGATTCGACCAATCAAATCTTCAGGAGTGTGTTCTTCCCCCCATCATAGACCTGAGTCCAGAATGACACCATCATGCTGAGCAGTCTGTCTGTACCACACAATGCTGAGCAGTCTGTCTGTACCACACAACCCCGTCTGTCTGTCTGCAGTCTGTCTGTACCACACAAGCCCGTCTGTCTGTCTGCAGTCTGTCTGTACCACACAACCCCGTCTGAGCAGTCTGTCTGTACCACACAACCCCGTCTGTCTGTCTGCAGTCTGTCTGTCCCACACAACCCCGTCTGTCTGTCTGTCCCACACAACCCCGTCTGTCTGTCTGCAGTCTGTCTGTACCACACAACCCCGTCTGTCTGTCTGCAGTCTGTCTGTCCCACACAACCCCGTCTGTCTGTCTGCAGTCTGTCTGTACCACACAACCCCGTCTGTCTGTCTGCAGTCTGTCTGTACCACACAAGCCCGTCTGTCTGTCTGCAGTCTGTCTGTACCACACAACCCCGTCTGACTGTCTGCAGTCTGTCTGTACCACACAACCCCGTCTGTCTGTCTGCAGTCTGTCTGTACCACACAACCCCGTCTGTCTGTCTGCAGTCTGTCTGTACCACACAACCCCGTCTGTCTGTCTGCAGTCTGTCTGTCCCACACAACCCCGTCTGTCTGTCTGCAGTCTGTCTGTACCACACAACCCCGTCTGTCTGTCTGCAGTCTGTCTGTACCACACAAGCCCGTCTGTCTGTCTGCAGTCTGTCTGTACCACACAACCCCGTCTGACTGTCTGCAGTCTGTCTGTACCACACAACCCCGTCTGTCTGTCTGCAGTCTGTCTGTACCACACAACCCCGTCTGTCTGTCTGCAGTCTGTCTGTACCACACAACCCCGTCTGTCTGTCTGCAGTCTGTCTGTACCACACAACCCCGTCTGTCTGTCTGCAGTCTGTCTGTCCCACACAACCCCGTCTGTCTGTCTGCAGTCTGTCTGTACCACACAACCCCGTCTGTCTGTCTGCAGTCTGTCTGTACCACACAAGCCCGTCTGTCTGTCTGCAGTCTGTCTGTACCACACAACCCCGTCTGACTGTCTGCAGTCTGTCTGTACCACACAACCCCGTCTGTCTGTCTGCAGTCTGTCTGTACCACACAACCCCGTCTGTCTGTCTGCAGTCTGTCTGTACCACACGACCCCGTCTGTCTGTCTGCAGTCTGTCTGTACCACACGACCCCGTCTGTCTGTCTGCAGTCTGTCTGTACCACACAACCCCGTCTGTCTGTCTGCAGTCTGTCTGTACCACACAACCCCGTCTGTCTGTCTGCAGTCTGTCTGTACCACACAACCCCGTCTGTCTGTCTGCAGTCTGTCTGTACCACACAACCCCGTCTGTCTGTCTGCAGTCTGTCTGTACCACACAACCCTGTCTGTCTGTCTGCAGTCTGTCTGTACCACACAACCCCGTCTGTCTGTCTGCAGTCTGTCTGTACCACACAACCCCGTCTGTCTGTCTGCAGTCTGTCTGTACCACACAACCCCGTCTGTCTGTCTGCAGTCTGTCTGTACCACACAACCCCGTCTGTCTGTCTGTCTGTACCACACAACCCCGTCTGTCTGTCTGCAGTCTGTCTGTACCACACAACCCCGTCTGTCTGTCTGCAGTCTGTCTGTACCACACAACCCCGTCTGTCTGTCTGCAGTCTGTCTGTACCACACAGCCCCGTCTGTCTGTCTGCAGTCTGTCTGTACCACACAACCCCGTCTGTCTGTCTGCAGTCTGTCTGTACCACACGACCCCGTCTGTCTGTCTGCAGTCTGTCTGTACCACACAACCCCGTCTGTCTGTCTGCAGTCTGTCTGTACCACACAACCCCGTCTGTCTGTCTGCAGTCTGTCTGTACCACACGACCCCGTCTGTCTGTCTGCAGTCTGTCTGTACCACACAACCCCGTCTGTCTGTCTGCAGTCTGTCTGTACCACACAACCCCGTCTGTCTGTCTGCAGTCTGTCTGTACCACACAACCCCGTCTGTCTGTCTGCAGTCTGTCTGTACCACACAACCCCGTCTGTCTGTCTGCAGTCTGTCTGTACCACACAACCCCGTCTGTCTGTCTGCAGTCTGTCTGTACCACACAACCCCGTCTGTCTGTCTGCAGTCTGTCTGTACCACACAACCCCGTCTGTCTGTCTGCAGTCTGTCTGTACCACACAACCCCGTCTGTCTGTCTGCAGTCTGTCTGTACCACACAAGCCCGTCTGTCTGTCTGCAGTCTGTCTGTACCACACAACCCCGTCTGTCTGTCTGCAGTCTGTCTGTACCACACAACCCCGTCTGTCTGTCTGCAGTCTGTCTGTCTGCAGTCTGTCTGTACCACACAACCCCGTCTGTCTGTCTGCAGTCTGTCTGTACCACACAACCCCGTCTGTCTGTCTGCAGTCTGTCTGTACCACACAACCCCGTCTGTCTGTCTGCAGTCTGTCTGTACCACACAACCCCGTCTGTCTGTCTGCAGTCTGTCTGTACCACACAACCCCGTCTGTCTGTCTGCAGTCTGTCTGTCTGTCTGTCTGTCTGTACCACACAAGCCCGTCTGTCTGTACCACACAACCCCGTCTGTCTGTCTGCAGTCTGTCTGTACCACACAACCCCGTCTGTCTGTCTGTCTGCAGTCTGTCTGTACCACACAACCCCGTCTGTCTGTCTGTCTGTCTGCAGTCTGTCTGTACCACACAACCCCGTCTGTCTGTCTGCAGTCTGTCTGTACCACACAAGCCCGTCTGTCTGTCTGCAGTCTGTCTGTACCACACAACCCCGTCTGTCTGTCTGCAGTCTGTCTGTACCACACAACCCCGTCTGTCTGTCTGCAGTCTGTCTGTACCACACAACCCCGTCTGTCTGTCTGCAGTCTGTCTGTACCACACGACCCCGTCTGTCTGTCTGCAGTCTGTCTGTACCACACAACCCCGTCTGTCTGTCTGCAGTCTGTCTGTACCACACAACCCCGTCTGTCTGTCTGCAGTCTGTCTGTACCACACAACCCCGTCTGTCTGTCTGCAGTCTGTCTGTACCACACAACCCCGTCTGTCTGTCTGCAGTCTGTCTGTACCACACAACCCCGTCTGTCTGTCTGCAGTCTGTCTGTACCACACAACCCCGTCTGTCTGTCTGCAGTCTGTCTGTCTGCAGTCTGTCTGTACCACACAACCCCGTCTGTCTGTCCGCAGTCTGTCTGTACCACACAACCCCGTCTGTCTGTCTGCAGTCTGTCTGTACCACACAACCCCGTCTGTCTGTCTGCAGTCTGTCTGTACCACACAACCCCGTCTGACCCAGTGGGACGAGAGTTACAGCTGAGAACAACCTCCTCTCCCTCTGAGTAGAGCGCTGTAGCGGGGGCACGGTGTTGGTCTGGCCTGTTGGGATGTTTTCATTGATATTTTTGTATTTGATACAGTGGCATATCATTTATATATGTCTTTGATACAGTGGTATATCATTTATATATGTTTTTGATACAGTGGTATATCATTTATATATGTCTTTGATACAGTGGTATATCATTTATATGTGTTTTTCGATACAGTGGTAACTATATCATTTCTATATGTATTTGATACAGTGGTATATCATGTATGTATTTGATACAGTGGTATATCATGTATGGATTTGATACAGTGGTGATCAATTGTATGCAACTTTAAATGTCGGACTGATGGGTAAACAGACTGATGGGTGAACGGGCTGATGGGTAAACAGACTGATGGGTAAACAGACTGATGGATGAACAGACTGATGGGTAAACAGACTGATGGGTGAACAGACTGATGGGTGAACAGACTGATGGGTGAACGGGCTGATGGGTAAACAGACTGATGGGTGAACAGGCTGATGGGTAAACAGAAGAGCATCACAGGAGGAAGGGAGACGATGGCGTTTCCGTGTGATTGGATATGGCTGAGTACACCCCACGTGCACGGGCTGCGTAACCTTAAGCACACAGTCACTGTATTCAATACTACCTCTACCACCCACTGTATTCAATACTACCTCTACCACCCACTGCCACCGAGTGCAATACTTATGCTAGTTCTATTATTTGTATTACTTCCACTATTGTATTGCTCAGATTTTCAAAAAAATAATAATAGTAGTTTATATATAATATATAGTTATAATTATAGCCACTCTTCTTGCCTTATTTAAAATATATATTTTAGAACTACCACCACTTTATTTCTCTTGTTCCTGCAATGTCGAGGAACTGAAGCCTAAGAATTTGACTCTCTTATACCTATATAATGGGATGTAAGAATAAACATGAAACTTGTTGAAACTGTTGATGTCACACTGTACAATCATGAGGAGGAATCTGGTCTGTTGGTGATGTCACACTGAGGCAGAACATCAGCATCAGAACAGGCCATGAGGGTGTGGAGGGTGTCAGGGTGGAGGGTGTCAGGGTGGAGGGTGTCAGGGTGGAGGGTGTCAGGGTGTCAGGGTGGAGGGAGTCAGGGTGGAGGGTGTCAGGGTGGAGGGTGTCAGGGTGGAGGGAGTCAGGGTGGAGGGTGTCAGGGTGGAGGGTGTCAGGGTGGAGGGTGTCAGGGTGGAGGGTGTCAGGGTGGAGGGAGTCAGGGTGGAGGGTGTCAGGGTGGAGGGTGTCAGGGTGGAGGGAGTCAGGGTGGAGGGTGTCAGGGTGGAGGGTGTCAGGGTGGAGGGTGTCAGGGTGGAGGGTGTCAGGGTGGAGGGAGTCAGGGTGAAGGGTGGAGGGAGTCAGGGTGGTGGGTGTCAGGGTGGTGGCTGTCAGGGTGGAGGGTGTCAGGGTGGAGGGTGTCAGGGTGGAGGGTGTCAGGGTGGAGGGTGTCAGGGTGGAGGGTGGAGGGTGTCAGGGTGGTGGCTGTCAGTGTGGAGGGTGGAGGGAGTCAGGGTGGAGGGTGGAAGGTGTCAGTGTGGAGGGTGTCAGGGTGGAGGGTGTCAGGGTGGAGGGTGTCAGGGTAGAGGGTGTCATGGTGGAGGGTGGAGGGAGTCAGGGTGGAGGGTGTCAGGGTGTCAGTGTGGAGGGTGTCAGGGTGGAGGGTGTCACGGTGGAGGGTGTCAGGGTGGAAGGTGTCAGGGTGGAGGGTGTCAGTGTGGAGGGTGGAAGGTGGAAGGTGTCAGGGTGGAGGTTGGAGGGTGTCAGGGTAGAGGGTGTCATGGTGGAGGGTGGAGGGAGTCAGGGTGGAGGGTGGAGGGAGTCAGGTGGATCGTGGTTTCTCTGTCTCTGATATCTGTGCTTCTATCATCTATGCAGGAACTTTAGAAAAAGACCACAATGACGGTAAACATGTTTAATTGTTTAATGTCTTCATCTCATCTCTCAAACAAAATAAACATTCAGATGATTTGATGCAGTACACTTACACTTTGGAATAAGACTGTAAATCAGCCTGTAATAGTTAGTTGTACGAGATATTGTCAAAATAGACTAGCTTTGTACCCTGTACTAAGGAGGCATTTCTACGTAGCGATATCTACGGTATGTAGGCTGCTGTAGGTTTGCTTGAATACCAGCACTAATGTTGAATACCAGCTCTAATGTTGAATACCAGCCCTAATGTTGAATACCAGCCCTAATGTTAAATACCAGCTCTAATGTTGAATACCAGCTCTAATGTTGAATACCAGCTCTAATGTTGAATACCAGCTCTAATGTTGAATACCAGCTCTAATGTTGAATACCAGCCCTAATGTTGAATACCAGCTCTAATGTTGAATCCAGAACATAATGGGAACTCACAACAAATATAATATTACAATTCTTAACATGAACTAAAATATATCAAAAGTGAATTCTATCTATATACAGTGAATTATATTATTGTCTGGTGTCATGTAATGTCTCCCATTCAGATGCCTCTATTTCAGCAGCGTCAATAGATTAGTAGTAATGTGGTGTGTGTGTGTGTGTGTGTGTGTGTGTGTGTAGTTAAGAGTCAGTGGTGTGTGTGTGTGTGTGTGTGTGTGTGTGTGTGTGTGTGTAGTCAGAGTCAATAATTTAAAACCTTCTAATGTTTTGGTCCGCATGTCGGCAACCAATCAATAATGTTCAGACTTTTATTTTGAAACACGGAAACGTCATGTCAAAGTTGTTGAAAATCACAACACAAACTCGCTAGTCAAGGAAAAATACTGCAACGCAATGGATTGGGTGAGTAATCCCCACTGCTACCTATACCAGGGCTCTCAAGTCTCACACATTGGGCGTGAGGCACACGCATTTCAACCCGTTCACACGCTCACACGCCACACCTTGTATTTCTCACGCAGAGAAATTACCAGGGGCGCCCACCAAGTTGCGCCGCTATTTTTAAAAATAGAACAGGTAGAGAATCAAGTGAGTTCCCTCTGGTTCCCCTAGAGTTCGCACCAGCTAATCAAATAAAAAAATATAGCTACCGAACAGCCAATCAGAAAATAATAGCATTGCTGTATCCGGGTAACATTTTGATATTCCCGCTACAACAAACAACGTTCTGATTCCAACGACACGGGCTGACTGGAGCTATTGATTCAGATGCTCGCTACACAGAAGAGGACAGATTATTTGAATTGATCATTCACATCTCGAAGTGGCTACAGACTGGTCGACGTGGGAGAAGACCATATCCTTTGACGCTGAGACTGTGTGTGTGTGTGTGTGTGTGTGTGTGTGTGTGTGATTATATATATTTTTTTTACGAATTGATGTCATTTATCAGATCAGACCCCGTCCCCCCCACAAAACAAGCTGTGTTAGTTGACTAGCGATGTGTCGTTGATTTTCAACAACGCAGAAATATATTCACATTTTTCTAAAGAAAGTCCGAACATTAAATCGGATGCCGACATGCGGACCAAAACACTAGACGCCACGAAACACGATCACGTTACGTGACGCTGCTGCATTTGAACGGAGGACGTATTGAAAGTGTTGTGAAGCGAACCCGGAAATGAACAATGTACAAAATATTACAACACACAGAGACAGAATGATCAGCTATAAACATGGATCCAGTCTTAGCGAACACAAGCCTCCCTGTCGCAGGCTGACGGACTGACGTGTTGTTGTTGTTGAGCTGTAGGCGTCACCATGGTAACAGCCGTCGTCGTTGTCAATGAGCTGATAGAACGCGGACCACAGCCCAGTGTGACACCCCTTCTGCACCAATCACAGAAGAGATAAAACATCCCTCCTGTCCAATCAGGTGTGTGGGGGGCGGGACGTGGGAGGGGCCTCAGCCTTGTATCTCTTCCTGACCTTGGCAGCGACCCTCCTCATCCATGACCCTTCACCTCTGTGGAAATAGAAGCAATATCAATATTCCATCCATCTCTCTCCTCAGTGCCAATATTAACCCCTCCCCGATATTTAATACGGTACATTGAAGTCTTTATAATCTTGGGTAGCGTCTGAATTTGTGTACACCAGGGGAGGCTGGTAGAGGTAGAAAAGATGCAAGAATATTTTGTCTAGAAGCTTTTCACCATCAGATATTAGCGAGTTTTTAAAAATGATATTTTTTTGTTTTCTGCCTGTCGTGACTTTTGCTGTGATTGGACAATTTCTATTTCTATTCCTCCATCTCCCCAGCTTCACCTGGTGTTCTACCTCCCCCAGCCTCCCCTGGTGTTTTACCTCCCCCAGCCTTTCCTGGCGTTCTACCTCCCCCAGCCTCCCCTGGTGTTCTACCTCCCCCAGCTCCCCCTGGTGTTCTACCTCCCCTAGCCTCCCCTGGTGTTCTACCTCCCCCAGTCTCCCCTAGTGTTCTACCTCCCCCAGTCTCCCCTAGTGTTCTACCTACCCCAGCCTCCCCTGGTGTTCTGCCTCCCCTGGTGTTCTACCTCCCCCAGCCTCCCCTGGTGTTCTACCTCCCCCAGCCTCCCCATGTGTTCTACCTCCCCCAGCCTCCCCTGGTGTTCTACCTCCCCCAGCCTCCCCTGGTGTTCTACCTCCCCCAGCCTCCCCTGGTGTTCTACCTCCCCCAGCCTGCCCTGCTGTACACTCACCCCTTCTGCGTTTGCGAGGCAGAGCAGAAGTGGAGGCAGGGAGCGTCACCCCCCTCAGCGCAGTGGCAGCGGCCAGCCTCCCTTCTCAGCCTCGCTGGGTAGAGGCCAGCCTCCCTTCTCAGCCTCGTTGGGTAGAGGCCAGCCTCCCTTCTCAGCCTCGCTGGGTAGAGGTCAGCCTCCCTTCTCAGCCTCCCGGGGAAGGGGCCCACGCCGTACGGTACGATCTGACTGGAAACAGAGAAGAAGAACAGTTTAATACTTAAACACAGAAGAAGAACAGTTTAATACTTAAACACAGAAGAAGAACAGTTTAATACCAGTGTAACCAGAACCATCAGCGTCGTCAACGCTGGGTGATGAAGGGGCGGGAGAAACAAAAATGTCACAACAAGATGGTGGCTACTTCACCGGAAATGAGGATAATATCTTCTACTACAGTATCTGAAATAAACACGTTCTCTTACTAACCACCTGCTCCGTTAATAGTGTAGAAATGGCTTACGAAGTTCACGTTTGCGCATTTTTGCGTGTGTGTTTATTTGCTGGGCATGTGAGGGAGATAGAGAGAATGAAGAAACTTTTTATAATTTTTAAAATCACTAATGATTAGATTTAGATTAGATTACATTTTGTCTCCTTCCATCTTGCTGGTCTTCGCAGCCTAGAATATGACACACCCACTGACGACATCACGGTTCTATTTTATGGTTCCAGCTGTGAAGCAACTTTTCAGGCTCCAAGCCAATTTATTTTGGGTCTGAGCGCCGACCGGTTCCAGACTAGGTTCGGGAACGAGGTTCCTTGGCGGTGTGAAAGCCCTATGAGAGCCCAGGGGAGGTCTACAAATCACCATACACACACCATCTTCTCCACACACACACACACACACACACACACACACACACACACACACAAACCATATCCACACACCATCTAATCCACATACACACACACACACACACACACACACAAACCACATCCACACACCATCTAATCCACACACACACACACACACACACACACACACACACACCATACACCCAGCATCCACACCATCACAGTGATGTCCTCAAGGTTGTCATTTCCTTACCTTGCTGGGAGACCTGCCCCAGCCAACCAAACCCAGTCTGTCCTCCATTACGGCTCAAAGCCAACCAAACCCAGTCTGTCCTCCATTACGGCTCAAAGCCACCTTGCCCTCCATTCTCATGGCTCATAGCCAGTCTCATGCCTGGGACATGTTAACAAGACCACACAGAGAACTGCTCCCAGCTGCCTAGGCTCAGAGGAACATGTTCAACATGAACTGTTGCGAGGCGGAGTGGACCTTATTAATACGACCCGTTTCCGAGCCAAACAGGAATTAGCATTTTGTGGTAACGATGAGAGTGCAAACTCTTCTAATCGTAGCAACTATGTTTTTTTATAATAATAATAATAATAATAATTTTTAATAATGTTTAATTAAGAATAATTTTAAATTATGAATATCTTTTTAATATTGCCTTTTAATATATATCATTGTAATATTGTCTTTAAATGATAAATAATTAAATTAGGATTATATAATGATTAAAGCACTTTGAGCTGCAACGCTTGCAGGAAAAGTGCTATACAAATAAAAAGTTGTTATAATTATTATTATTAATATTATTATTATTATTATTATTATTATTATTTTGCTGAGAAAGATGAAAAGTTAGCTAGACATTTGGAGACAGGTAGGCAAGATTCTTGAAACTCTCACCTAGGAAAGGCTACATCTTTGTGAGTGACATGAAACTGACTCCTCCGTAGCCAATAGATAATCCCTTGTTGTTGTTATATGGGAGCTGGCTTTATTCAACTTTTAGGTCTGTCATGACAATGGAGTCTGAATATGAGTGCAGTGGTGTGTTTTTATGTTTTTGTCTAGTGTGTGTGTGTGTGTGTGTGTGTGTGTGTGTGTGTGTGTGTGTGTGTGTGTGCGTGTGTGTGTGTGTGTGTGTGTGTGTGTGTGTGTGTGTGTGTGTGTGTGTGTGTGTGCACGTTAGCCTTGACAGCTAATGCATTTGAGTTGCAAATGGGAGGCAAGTTAGCTAGCTAGATAGTCTACATACTCAAGTAAAAAATGGCTCCATATCGTATGTTTCCTAGCTCGGCCTCTTCACCGTTTATTGATCAGTGCTACTGCAAACACTGCCAGCATGTCAGCCATTGTTCTTGCAGGGTAAACATATCTTGCACAACACAACACGGTACAGGACATTCTGATGACACGGTACAGGGCATTCTGATGTCACGGTACAGGGCATTCTGATGACACGGTACAGGGCATTCTGATGTCACGGTACAGGGCATTCTGATGACACGGTACAGGGCATTCTGATGACACGGTACAGCGCATTCTGATGACACGGTACAGGGCATTCTGATGACACGGTACAGGGCATTCTGATGACACGGTACAGCGCATTCTGATGACACGGTACAGGGCATTCTGATGACACGGTACAGGGCATTCTGATGTCACGGTACAGGGCATTCTGATGTCACGGTACAGGGCATTCTGATGTCACGGTACAGGGCATTCTGATGTCACGGTACAGGGCATTCTGATGTCACGGTACAGGGCATTCTGATGTCACGGTACAGGGCATTCTGATGTCACGGTACAGGGCATTCTGATGACACGGTACAGCGCATTCTGATGACACGGTACAGGGCATTCTGATGACACGGTACAGCGCATTCTGATGACACGGTACAGGGCATTCTGATGACACGGTACAGGGCATTCTGATGACACGGTACAGCGCATTCTGATGACACGGTACAGGGCATTCTGATGACACGGTACAGGGCATTCTGATGTCACGGTACAGGGCATTCTGATGTCACGGTACAGGGCATTCTGATGTCACGGTACAGGGCATTCTGATGTCACGGTACAGGGCATTCTGATGACACGGTACAGGGCATTCTGATGACACGGTACAGGGCATTCTGATGTCACGGTACCTTCTGGGGCTCCAGTGAATGCTGATAACTACACTCACTGTTGACTCACTGCTGCTAATACCGTATTGACCCGAATATAAGACAGGGTTTTTTCCCCGGAAAAAAGTCAGAAAAAGCTGCGGCGTTCCACAAGGAAGCATATTGGGACCTTTACTGTTCCTAATATATGTGAATGACATGTCATCAGCATGTGATTGCAATTTGTTCCTGTTCGCGGATGACTCGGCTCTGCTGGTCTCTGACAGGGACATATTGCAGGTGGAAAAAGCGCTAAGCACTGAACTGAGTAGAATCTGCATCTGGCTAGCTGACAATAAACTATCAATACACCTAGGTAAAACTGAAACCATCCTATACGGATCCCCATCTAAACTCAGAAAGGCTGAACATTTTAAAATAAAAGTGGGTAACATTAATATCACAAGAAAAGAGGATATTACATACCTGGGCTCCATCTTAGAGGCAAATCTTTCCGGAGATAAAATGGCAGCAAAAGTAATCAAAAAAGTGAACCACAGAACTAGATTCTTGTACAGGATATCCTCACTTGTCAGTAAAAACACACTGAGGACCCTATCAGGAGCTCTCATTCAATGTCACTTCGACTATGCCGTAACATCATGGTACTATAGAACCACAAAGGCCCATAAAACAAGACTCCAGACAGCCCAAAATAAACTGGTTAGGCTTCTGCTAGGCCTCAACCCTAGGACACATCTAACCGCTGCTCATTTTTTGAGCCTTGATTGGCTACGAGTAGTTGACAGAGTGCAGCAGCTTGCACTGGGCCTGGTCTTCAAGATACGCTACACCACAAAGACACCCAAGTACCTGTCAACATACTTCCAAAAAGTGAACAACGTCCACACATACAACACCAGAGGAAGCTCCACGAACCACGTTCAACCGCGTTGCACCACAAACAAGGGGTTAAACTCGTTTGCAAACTATGCAGTAAAAATGTGGAACGCCCTTCCTATAATCTTAAAGGAGTGCAAAACACTGCCCACCTTCAAAACCACTCTCAAAAAACATTTACAGGAGGCTGCAATCCGTAACTGGACCCTCTAAATCAAAAATCAGATTAAAAGACCCACTGTACATACTTTGTGTTTTGTCCCCCGCCCCCACCTGTGGTGTATGTCCCCACCTGTCCTACCCGCTGTACATACCTGATGTTTTGTTGTATTGTATATCTAGTATTGTTCTTCCCATGATGGATGTATTTTTATCTTGTAGATAGTAATAGTTATTTGTCTGTATTATCTTGTAGATAGTACTAGTTTTTTTTCCTGTCTGTCTTACATGTAACGATGAATTGAAAATCAAGGACCCCAATTGAAATAAGCCAGTGGCTTTCTTGGGTTTTTATCCTTTTAGTTGACCTTGTATGTAATATGTACTTTCATGTACCTACTTCTGCAAATCTTCTAATAAAGTTTTCAATCAATCAATCAAAGCTGCATCGTCTTATATTCGCCCTAGACTTTTACACGTCAATATTAAGTCACAACAACGCATGGCGCCAAAAGACTGTTACCCACGCGAGCCACCGTGTTTCTGTTTCTCCCTCTCACACACACCCTAGTGACGGGTGCCTGGAGAGATGGAGACACACTCACACACACACCCGCGGAGATACACCGTGGAGACACACTCGGACCAGCTCGAAAAAAGTGGCTCTTAAATTGGTCAAATTAACAAACAACAGAGGCGGAGTTACGATGCCAACAGAGTGTAATGTTAGAAGTTGACGAGCACAAAAAGATCGGCTGAAGAATGGTACCAGTCGGAGAAAAGCGTATCGCCGTCCGCAAAGCGGCCTCTTCCAGGTGATTGACAGGAGGGTCTGTGAATACGTGACGATTGTATGCCCATACCCCAAGATGATAAAAATAACCTACATTGTTTCATTCAATGTGAATACAAATCAAATTATTTTCTTGATTTGGTCTTCTTGATTTGGTCTTCAAAAAAAGTATTTTACCAAAAATGATTATTGAAAAAGGGGGGTCGTTTTATAATCAGGGTCGTCTTATATTCGGGTCAATACGGTAATAATCCTGCTCCTAGATTCATCTAGATTATTATTATTAGTAGTAGTAGTATTACATTTTAACTATTTAAACTAATTAGGCCTACTACTAGTTTTATTACTTGTTGTACTTGTCCTGTCTTCACTCTGCAGTCAGACTTTATCTTTATCATCCTGGTACGTTACATCCTGGAGACTGTGTTAGACTGTGTTAGACTGTGTTAGACTGTGTTAGACTGTGTTAGCCTCCAGAGAGACTGTGTTAGACTGTGTTAGACTGTGTTAGCCTCCAGAGAGACTGTGTTAGACTGTGTTAGACTGTGTTAGCCTCCAGAGAGACTGTGTTAGCCTCCAGAGAGACTGTGTTAGCCTCCTGAGCTCAAGCCCACTCACCCGGGGGTGTTCACCCAGACGATGCCGATGTGGCAGAAGTACACACACTCTTTATCCTTCAGGTTCTCACAGGAGCAGCGTTTGTCCCGCCGCCGGGGCCTGTGGACGAGCTGCGTCAGGGGGCCCTCCTCCTCCAGACCAGGCCCCGGGGTGGAGGTGGAGTGTGCTGAGGGGACAAGGAACAAACAACCGTCAATACAGCGTTCTATCAGTATGAACAGCGTAGTCGAACCTGGGCCTGTCGACGAGCTGCGTCAGGAGGCCCTCATCTCATGAATAAACTTTGATTTAATCAAACTAAACACACACACACACACGCACGCACACACACCCCTCTGCCTCCCAGTTTTGACGCTCTGGCTCAGTGTTTTAACAGGATCAGCTCCCACAATCCTCTGTAATCCTGGAACATTAAACCTGGGAGAAATGTGACAGTTCCAGTGTTTGGGTGGCATGGTAACCATGGTAAACACAAGAAACGGCTTTATTTAAAGTATACTTCACACAATGAGGTGGTTTATATGAAATTGCTCCCCAAACAAATGTTAAACAAATACATCCAGAGCAATAACTATCAGAGGTTAGGTTTCTGATAACCATTCTGACTGTCAAGGTCAAATGAAGGGTTAAACATACACTGTCAGAACCGCCCATGTTGTTCCCTTCTCTTTACTGTGAGAGAGACAGATGTAATATTCTTAAACAGCTCCTACCTCCCTACCTATTACCCTTATACACCCCCCTATTACCCTCATACACCCCCCTATTACCCTCCTACACCCTCCTATTACCCTCCTATTACCCTCCTACACCCTCCTATTACCCTCCTACACCACCCTATTACCCTCATACACCCTCCTATTACCCTCATACACCCTCCTATTACCCTCCTACCACCTCCTATTACCCTCATACACCCTCCTATTACCCTCATACACCCTCCTATTACCCTCATACACCCTCCTATTACCCTCATACACCCTCCTGCTACCCTCCTATCACCCTCCTATTACCCTCATACACCCTCCTATTACCCTCCTACACCCTCCTATTACCCTCATACACCCTCCTATTACCCTCCTATTACCCTCATACACCCTCCTATTACCCTCCTATTACCCTCATACACCCTCCTATTACCCTCATACGCCCTCCTATTACCCTCATACACCCTCCTATTACCCTCATACGCCCTCCTATTACCCTCATACACCCTCCTATTACCCTCATACACCCTCCTATTACCCTCATACACCCTCCTATTACCCTCATACACCCTCCTATTACCCTCATACACCCTCCTATTACCCTCCTACACCCTCCTATTACCCTCCTACCACCCTCCTATTACCCTCATACACCCTCCTATTACCCTCATACACCCTCCTATTACCCTCCTACACCCTCCTATTACCCTCCTACCACCCTCCTATTACCCTCATACACCCTCCTATTACCCTCCTACACCCTCCTATTACCCTCATACACCCTCCTATTACCCTCCTACACCCCCTTATACACCCTCCTATTACCCTCCTATTACCCTCCTACCACCCTCCTATTACCCTCATACACCCTCCTATTACCCTCCTACACCCTCCTATTACCCTCATACGCCCTCCTATTACCCTCATACGCCCTCCTATTACCCTCCTACACCCTCCTATTACCCTCCTACACCCTCCTATTACCCTCATACACCCCCCTATTACCCTCATACACCCCCCTATTACCCTCATACACCCCCCTATTACCCTCATACACCCCCTATTACCCTCATACACCCCCTATTACCCTCCTATTACCCTCATACACCCTCCTATTACCCTCCTATTACCCTCATACGCCCTCCTATTACCCTCCTACACCCCCTATTACCCTCATACACCCCCTATTACCCTCATACACCCTCCTATTACCCTCATACACCCTCCTATTACCCTCCTATTACCCTCCTACACCCTCCTATTACCCTCCTACCACCTCCTATTACCCTCCTATTACCCTCCTATTACCCTCCTACACCCCCCTATTACCCTCCTACACCCTCCTATTACCCTCCTATTACCCTCCTACACCCCCTATTACCCTCCTACACCCTCCTATTACCCTCCTACACCCTCCTATTACCCTCATACACCCTCCTATTACCCTCCTATTACCCTCATACACCCCCTATTACCCTCCTACACCCTCCTATTACCCTCCTATTACCCTCCTACACCCTCCTATTACCCTCATACACCCCCTATTACCCTCCTACACCCTCCTATTACCCTCCTATTACCCTCCTACACCCTCCTATTACCCTCCTACACCCTCCTATTACCCTCATACACCCTCCTATTACCCTCATACACCCTCCTATTACCCTCATACACCCTCCTATTACCCTCCTACCACCCTACCTATTACCCTCCTACCACCTCCTATTACCCTCCTATTACACTCATACACCCTCCTATTCGGTTGTTAAGTCGTGACGTGTTTCCGGGTCCAACGTTGGCTGAGGCGCTCTCTTCTCTTATGCCGCTGTAATAATAATAATAAATTATATTTGTATAGCGCTTTTCCGAGGCTCAAAGACACTAACAATATGGGAAAAACGGGAAAGTGCTGTGTCCCTTGTATGAATAGATCTGAGTCTAAAAAACGATTGAACTGTCATTCTACCGCTTTAGTACACTGGTACTCTGGTGCGGGGAAGTTTTTATTTGGACCCGGAAATTGCGAAACGTCACGCGTGACGTCAGACAGACCCACAGAAACACACACACACACACTCTACACACTGCCTGTGTCTCTCACTCTCACTCTCACTCTCACTCTCACCCTCTCTCTCTCACTCTCACTCTCTCACTGACTATGTTAACATGCACACCATATTCCTGTATTAATCGGAATATGCTCAATATTCCGGTTGGGCAAGAGTCATGCAAACACGTGCAGAAACCGATTAATCCATATTCCGATTGGAGAATATTCAGAATAAGACCCCTGGCATATGCCTGTTCGAATCGGAATATTGTGACATGTAAACACCTTAATCGGAAAATGACCTTTTTCTGAATATTCAGTTACGTCTGCGCATGCTCGATTCGCAGGGAATCCTAGCTTTTGTTGTTGTTAGGGACAGCCTAGCAAGCCACATTACACTTGATAAACCAGTGCTGTGATATTATTTATCTTAGCAAGAGGCACTTCAACTTTTTTATCTTAACGTTTATTATGTATCAGCTCTTTTTATACAACCTATATTTACACAGATGAATGACTTGACTTAGGTCCTTTTTCTTCGGGTGTGAAGAGTAGGGCCTCCAACGAGTTTACGCCACCGGTCTCTGTCCCTCGCCACAGCAGCCGCCGCCTCCCAGGATCATAGACCCAGCATGTCACGCTCCCTCTCGACGGTTCTTCTCCAGGTTTCTTTGGGGCGTCCCCTTTTTCTTCGTCCATCAGGGGTCCATCTGAGGGCTATGCGTTGATGGTCATCCGGGCTTTTCCTCAACACGTGGCCGATGTACTTCCATCTTCTCTTTCTGATCTGCGTGCTTACCATCTCTATACCAGCAAGTTTTCTCACTTCTTCGTTTGACACCCGTGTAGGCCAGAATATTTTCAGCATCCTTCTTAGGCATTTGTGGACAAATGTGTCTAGGCACTGTTCGTCAGCCGCTGTCATCTTCCATGTCTCACAACCATATAACAACACTGAGATTACATTTGACTGAAAGATTTTCATCTTGGTCTTCCTCCGATACTGACTGCTGTTCCACAACTTCTTTAAACGATGGTAGGCGTTCCTTGCTTTTCCTATACGAATCTTCATGTCTTCAGAAGCACCACCTGACGTTGTCATTGTTGCACCGAGATATGTGAAGGTGTTGACGTCCTTGAGATCTTTCTCATACACTGTGAAGGCTGTGCTTTTCTTGGCGTTCATCCTCATCGATTCCGTTTTGTTTGCATTGATCCTTAGCCCTGTTTGTAGACCATATTCATTCAGACGGTCAAGCTTTTGTTGTGCATAACTCCATGATTCTGCTAACAATACTATATCATCTGCATAATCTAGATCTTCTAACATGTTCATCATTTGCCACCTGATCCCTGTCTTTCCTCCACTCAGTGTTCTCCTCATTATCCAGTCTACAACTAGTAGGAACAAAAAGCCTGACATCACGCAGCCTTGCTTCACACCTGACTTTACCTCAAACCACTGAGACTTCCTGCTGCCATGCAGTACTGCCACCTTGCTAATAGAGTCAAAGGCTTTCTCATAATCTACAAAAATGAGGTAGAGGCTAGAATTCCATTCAAGTGATTGCTCTATGATATTGCGGAGGATAAATATCTGTTCTGCTGTGCCTCTGTTCTTCCTAAAGCCAGCTTGCTCCTTCCTAAGCCTTTCATCCACTCCATCTCTCAGTCTTCTTACAATACATCTTCCTAGAAGCTTTGCTGGTATTGACATCAAGGTGAGTCCTCTCCAGTTTCCACACTTGGCAAGGTCTCCCTTCTTTGGTAACTTTACAATGAGACCATCTTTCCACAGATGAATAACGTATCTATATCTTGGATGCAGACGTAATGTAAGTGGAGAGGAGATTGATCTGGAGTTGACAATACTACCGAATGAAGGAAAATTAATGAATTTCTATTAGTTTACGCTACTGTCTCAGTTATATTTGAACCCTTTTCTGGGTCTAATACTACCGAATGAAGGAAAATTAATGAATTTCTATTAGTTTACGCTACTGTCTCAGTTATATTTGAACCCTTTTCTGGGTCTACCAGTACGTGCATGCTCAGTGTACCTGAATACGCGGTTCCATGTGGCCAGAGATTCGTTTGCCAATTAATGCAAACGGAATATTCCAGTTGCGACAGCGCATATAAACACCTTATTTGGAATATTACATTAACCAGAATATTGACCTTAATCGGAATATGGTGTGCATGTAAACATAGTCACTCTCTCACTCTTACTCTCTCACTCTCACTCACCCACCCTCTCACTCAACCTCTCACTCTCTCACTCACCCTCTCACTCTCTCACTCACCCACCCTCTCACTCAACCTCTCACTCACCCTCTTGACAAGCACTTTGTGACGCTCGGAACAGAAGGAGGAATGTTGTCATTCTTATGAGAGAAAGGTCAGTGGCAGGTCAGTTTATCCAGAACACCTCCCTCCACCATGCTGAGACCAGAACACCTCCCTCCACCATGCTGACACCAGAACACCTCCCTCCACCATGCTGACACCAGAACACCTCCCTCCACCATGCTGACACCAGAACACCTCCCTCCACCATGCTGACACCAGAACACCTCTACACCAGCAAACACCATTTACACCAGCAAACACCATTTACACCAGTAAACCATTTACAACAGTAAACCATGTACACCAGTAAACCATTTACAACAGAAACCATTTACACCAGTAAACCATTTACACCAGTAAACCATTTACACCAGTAAACACCATTTACACCAGTAAACCATTTACAACAGAAACCATTTACACCAGTAAACCATTTACACCAGTAAACCATTTACACCAGCAAACCATTTACACCAGTAAACCATTTACACCAGCAAACCATGTACACCAGTAAACCATTTACACCAGTAAACCATTTACAACAGTAAACCATGTACACCAGTAAACCATTTACAACAGAAACCATGTACACCAGTAAACCATTTACAACAGAAACCATTTACACCAGTAAACCATTTACACCAG